>NC_058132.1:81562067-81583533 GCF_016433145.1 Gracilinanus agilis | reverse complement strand
CGGAGCGGACGGAAAGTTTCCTCCGAGGAAGGAGGAGGGCCCAGGAGGGGGAGGGAGGAAAGGAAGAGGGGGGAGCGCCCCCGCCCCGCCCCCACCCCCACCCCCGGCACAGGAAACTGGCTTTTGGAGAATTCAGGCGGCCCTGAAGCGGGATGGAGGGAGGGAGGAAAGGGGAGGGTCTGGAGCTTTTTGGCCAGCCCCATCTCTTTATCATCGTCCCTGGGGTCCTCCAGCTCTCGTCCGAGATCCGTCCTCACTGCACTGCCAGCCCCCAGCCCTTCAAAATCTCTAGCCACCCCCCTTCTCCGCCCCATCTGGCTCCCCAGAACCCCTCAGACTTCCCCACCCCCCGTCGCTTCTCAGTCTGAACCCCAGGCCTCACCATCCCATTCAACTTTACCACCCCAAGTCCAGATCGCCGTTTGAGAACACTCCCAAACCTCCACTCCACCCCGCTAAACTTCAGACGCCCCCATCTCCAGCCTCATCCCTTCAAGTTCCGTTTGCCCTGCAAACTTCAGCCACTTTCCGTGCCTTCTTCTCCACCCGGTGCCTCTAAATCCCGTCCAGGCCTTCCCAATCCTCAGGCTCTAGCTCAGAACTCCGGCAAACCCCCCACCCCACCCCGGGACGCCTTAGTGAGGGGATGGGAATGAGATGCCAGGCCCGAGGCGGCCAGGAACCCACAACATCAGAGCAAAAGGGAACGCTCCCTTCCCACCCCCTATCTCTCCCCTCCCCGCCCCCCGCTCCCGCCAAGGTCCAGGATCTGGGTGGGGAGGGAAGGGTCAGGGGCCCAGCGGGAGGGCCGCTCAGGTTAAGGGGGAGGGGGTCGGGAATGTGTCTGCCTGGCTGAGCCGAGCAGTGCTGGGGTTAATGATTGCCGGATTCCATTCCCGGAGCTGCTGGAGAGCTGCCGGCTATGTCTGTGTGTGCATGGGTGAGTGTGCAAAATGCGTGTGAGCCTGGTCTGGACTTCTGCACGGGCGGCCTTGAGTGTTTGGGGTGCATTTTGCACACTCGTTTCCTGGGGTGGCCCTCGGAGGCGGTGTCCTTCCCGGAACACTGGGGTGGCCGGCCAGTTGGGTTGGAGGGAATGGGGCTGAGGAGGTGGGGCGGGGGAGAGGGGAAGAGGTCTGGAGGAAATTGTTGACATAGCAGAGGCTCCCAGCTGGCTCCCTCCAGGCCCCCAGCTCTGCCTGAGTGGGGAGGCAGGGAAGGGGCTAGGGGCTAGGGGCCCCTTCCCTGCCTCAGCCCAGGCCCCCCTCCCAAATGGGGCTTGGGGAGGACTTCCCTTGGTGAGCTCAGCTGAGTAGCTTTATGGCAGTTCTGGAAGCTTCTTGTTTGAAGGCCAGTGAGGGAGATACAAGCAGACAGGGCAGAGCTTTTCCCCTGGTCTCTGCCTCTCTGCCTAGGGCTCCGGGTCCTCAGTGACCGCTCTCACAAGATCCCAGCCACTTCTCTCAGGACCTCAGTTTTCTTACTGGTAAAATGGGGAGAGGGGAGGACATTACAACTCAAATACTGTGTTCCTCTGAGACTGAAGGTCTCTGATCCTCTTCAAAATAAAGCCCCAGACAGCAAAGGAAAGTGGAGAATGATGGAGGGGATGTGGCAAAATTGGGACATTCATGCATTGCTGGTGAAGTTGCGAACTGATCCAACCAATCTGGATGGCAATTTGGAACTATGCCCAAAGAGAGCTACAAGATTACCTGCCCTTTGATCCAGCCATACCATTGCTGGGTTTATAGCCCAAAGAGATCATAAGGAAAAAGACTTGTACAAAAATATTTATAGCTGCGCTCTTTGTGGTGGCAAAAAATTGGAAAAAAGAAGGGGTGTCCCTCGATTGGGGAATGGCTGAACAAATTGTGGGATCTGTTGGTGATGGAATACTAATGTGCTCAAAGGAATAATGAACTGGAGGAATTCCATGCGAACTGGAATGACCTCCAGGAACTGATGCTGCGTGAAAGGAGCAGAACCAGGAGAACATTGTACACAGAGACTGATACACTGTGGTACAATAGAATGTAAAGGACTTCTGTATAAGCAGCAATGCAAGGATCCAGAGCAATGCTGAGGGACTTATTAGAAAGAACGCTATTCATATCCAGAGGAAGAACTGTGGGAGTAGAAACACAGAAGAAAAACAACTGCTTGAACACATGGGCTGATGGGGATGTTATTGGGGATGAAGACACTAAACGATAACTCTAGTCCAACTATCAATAATATGGTCTTAATCAATGATACATGTAAAACCCAGTGGAATTGTGTGTAGGCTATGGGGGGTGGGGTGGGAGGGTTTGGGGGAGAGGGAAAGAACATGAAACATAACTATGGGAAGATATTCAAAATTTTAAAAAATTAAAATAAAAAAATAGATCCCCAATAACATAAGCCCCAAAAGCCAGGACTTCCCTCCCCTCCATTTTGGACAATGACCCTTCTTTATGGTGGCAGGCATCCTCTGTAACCATTGTCCCAGAAGCCCAGATATACATCTTCAGTCCTGGTTTAACACCCCACCTTTCTTCTCCCCCTAACTTGTTCCTAAACTCCCACCTAAAAAATCACTCCCCTGATTCAAACAGCAACTTGACTGGGGAAAGGAATAAACATTTATTAAGCATCTATGTGCTAGGCATTGTGCTAAACACTGCAAATATTAACTCATTTGATCCTCATGATGACCCTGGGAGGTGGCTGCTATTATGCCCATTTTGCAGTTGAGGGAACTGAGGCACACAGGAAACGTGACTTGCCCAGGGTATTACAACTAGTAAAAGAGTCTAAGGCTTGATTTGAACTCATATCTTCCTGACTCCAGGCTCTGTGTTTTATCCACTGTATGGTAAGCAAGCTAGGGGCTAGTCACGTCACAATGTGAAAAGATACATAGTGTCAGGGAAGAGAGGGAGGTAGAGAGGTCTAAACAGCCTCCCAATTGAGTATGAACAGTTATCAGAGGAAGGAGTAGTCAGTGTCCTTGGAGAGGAGAGAAACATGTGGGGTCTGGTGGTCAGGAGACTGCTGGCTTGCTTATCTTGCTGTACAACCAAGAGGCTGCTGCTTTGTTTCTGTGGACCTGTTTTCCCATCTGTACCATGAAGGATGGACAATGACCTCTGAGTTCCCTCCTCAGCTCAGTCAGCCTTACCTAAGTAGAGCCTCTCCCCTGTCCACCCCCTCTCTGAGTCCTCAATTAGGTACTTCATCATAGCCAGTCTCCTAGACTTTTGGGGGCACTCAGTGCCACCAGCATAGCCAGAAGGATCTTCTGTCTATGCAGAAGATGGACTATGGCAGATGCCCAAATGCCCAGGGGCCACCTAAGAGGGAGGCAGGCAGAAAACCCACTGTGGTGACAATCTTGAGCTTCCAAATCTAGCTATGGATAGCTGGGCTGCCCTAACCTGGGCAGGTGAGCAGAGGCTAGGGGAAAGAAGGTCATTGTGAACGCAGGGGGCAATGGGCTCCTCATATTCACAGATCCTACAGACACCCTCTGGAAGCAGAGAGAGATTCTATAATGGTGGGGTTCTGCTGATAGGGAGTGATGCTCACAATCAGCTTTTCCAAACTGGGTTGGATTTTTGAATATAGTGATCGGCTCTGCCATCTGTGCCAGGCTCAACAAGTTCAGAGCTTGATTCTACAAATAGCAAGAGCATCTATGGAGACAAGTTCCCACCCAAGGATGATGCACGCTGGCAGGTAAGGGAGGAAACTGGCTATCTCACAAAACTTTTTTTTTTAAACCCTTAATCTATCATCTTAGAATCAATACTTAGTTCCAAGGCAGAAAAGTGGTAAGGGCTGGACAACAGGGACACACAGTTAGGAAGTGTCTGAGGCCAAATTTGTACCCAGGACCTCCTGGCTCTCTATCCACTGAGTAGCCCCTCACAAAGCTTTTTTAGCCCTATCACCAAATTTCATTGCTGGATGGAACCTCAGAGATCTCTAAAGAAGCAAAGGTTTAAACATCCACAGCATTGCAGCAGCATTGTCCAGACTTCGGAAGGTTTGGTACGTGTGCCCAATCCGATGATGCATTCATGTGCACAGCTACGAACACATATATGCACACACATTTGGGAGAGATGGCATGAAGCAACACGGCTCATCAGTGACCATCCATTGCTCCCCTTTATTTTCTAGTCCCAGCTGGCAAGTGGACCATTGGCCACACGTGTGATCAGTGTTAGGAATGTTTGTAGAACTCTCACAGCTAGGAATGATTGCCAAAGAGGTCAGAGATGGAAAGAAAGGCCCCAGGAACAATAAGAATACTCATGGCAACACTTTTTGTCGGGGGCAGGATTTTGTTTTTCTTCTTTTCTTGATGGAGAGGGGAGGGAAGAGATGGGAAGGAGAGAATTTGGACTTGAAAATAAAATAAAATTGAACTAAAAATAAAAATCCCTGGAAACCAAGTTGTTGTCTATCCGTTGGGAAACCAATGTCTTCCTATGTAAGAAACAATTTTAAGAGCATAAAAAAGCAAAAGACCTGAGATCCAGAGGCAGAAAGGATATTGGAGGTCATCAGACCAGACCCCATCTGACAAAAGGAAAAGTAAGGCTTGCTATCCAGTCAACCAGCCATACTATTATTGGGTCTAGATCCCAAAGAGAAAAAGAAAGAGGGAAATAAAGAGGACTTCCATGGACGGACACATTGTTAGCAACTCTTTTCATGGTGGCAAAGAAATGGAAACCAGGGAATGACTAGATAAGTATTGGTATCTGAAAATTTTGAGAGTAGTATGCTGTAAGAAATGAGGCAGGTACTCTGAGGTATCACCTCACACCTAGCAGATTGGCTAAAATGAAAGAAGGGGAGAGTAATGAATGTTGGAGGGGATGTGGCAAAATTGGGACATTAATGCATTGCTGGTGGAGTTGTGAACTGATCCGGCCATTCTGGCTGGCAATTTGGAACTATGCCCAAAGGGCTATAAAAGACTGCCTGCCCTTCGATCCAGCCATACCATTGCTGGGTTTGTACCCCAAACAGATCATAGATAAACAGACTTGTACGAAAATATTTATAGCTGCGCTTTTTGTAGTGGCAAAAAACTGGAAAATGAGGGGATGTCCTTCAATTGGGGAATGGCTGAACAAATTGTGGTATATGCGGGTGATGGAATACTATTGTGCTAAAAGGAATAATAAACTGGAGGAGTTCCATGTGAACTGGAGAGACCTCCAGGAAGTGATGCAGAGCGAAAGGAGCAGAGTCAGAAGAACATTGTACACAGAGACTGATATACTATGGTAAAATCAAATGTAATGGACTTCTGTACCAGCAGCACTGCAATGACACAAGACAGCTCTGAGGGATTTATGGTAAAGATGCTACCCACATTCAGAGGGAGGACTGCAGGAGAGGAAACATATAAGATAAACAATTGCTTGAATGCATGGGCTGAGGCGGACATGAATGGGAAATAGACCCTGAACAAGGACACATGTTACAACCAGTGGAAATGTGTGTTGGCCATGGGTGAGGGGAGGGGGGGGGTGAAGGGGAAAGTAGGGGCATAAAGTATGTAAACAGGTTAAAAACGAATATTAATAAATGTCTAATTAAAAAAAAAGAAATGAGGTAGGTAATGGTTTCAGAAAAACTGGAGATTTCTATGAACTGATGCAAAGTGAAGTGAGCAGAACCAGAACAACTTATGCAGTGATTGAAATATTGTAAAAATAATCAACTTTAAGGGGCAGCTGGACAGCTCAGTGGATGGAGAGCCGGGCTTGGAGACTGGAGGTCCTGGGTTCAAATTTGACTGTGTGACCCTGGGCAAGTCACTTAACCCCAATTGCCTAGCCCTTACTGCTCTTATGCCTTGGAACCAATACACGGTATTGATTCTAAGACAGAAGGTAAGGGTTAAAAGAAAAAAAAATAATCAGCTTTGAAAGATTTAGAAAGTCTGAATAACACAGTGATAAATCATAATTCCAGAAGTCTAGTCTCCCTGTCTCTCTCTGTCTTTTTCTCTCTCCCCACATACACACGTGTGTATACTTCGTATGTGTATATATACACACATATTTATGGCTAATTCGGGAATTTGTTTTGCATGACTATATGTATTTATAATGGATTTCATTTTTCTTCCTTTCTTGATGGGGAGGAGAGGGAGATGGGAAGGAGAGAATTTGGACTTGAAAATAAAGTAAAATTGAATTTAAAATAAAAATCCCAAACGTTATGGTGAAAATATATATTTAAACACGTATAGCCCAGATCTAATTGCTTGCCAGCTTCCGGAGGGGGAGAGAAGGGAGGAAGGGTGACAATTTGGATGGTATAACTTATATGGAAATTTGTTATTGCATGTAATTGGTAAATAAAAAAATTACCAAAAATATATGTATATTAAAAATATGAATAATGTATATCTATAAAAGTGAGGCTTGAGAAGCTGCACCTGTAAAAAGGAAGGAGGGCTATATTGGGAAGTATAAGTGATGTCAAAAAAAGGCTATCAAAAAGAAAAATAAGAAAAGAGGCTAAGCACTCCCCCCCAAACTGTGAAACGCCTCTCTGGCTTGGAGACCCTTGAAGGCGGCCGGGCCGCATTCCACGAGTCCCCAGCCCTTGTTTTGGGGGAAGAAGGAGCCCAGTCTGCCTTTCTGCATGAGGTGTATGGGGTTTGTTGCCGTTTCTCAGAGGGAATCCTGGACCTGGAAGGGCCCCCGGAAACCCAGGAGGCGAACCCTTCCTTTTCACTTTTCTCCACAGGGTCGGGGGAGGGGCAGGATGCTGCCTTGGGGCACACAGCTAATACGGGGGACGAAAGTAAATCCGACGGCCCAGTGTGCGGGGCGTGTCTCCGCGCTCGCCGCAGTCCCGAGCGACGGTGCTTCCTTCTCTCTGGGGAATGTGTGTGCGGGCCAAGAGCGCGAGATGCGGCGGCGGCGGGAGGGAGGCTTCGTTGGGGAGAAGGCGCCCCTAAATGCCAGGTTCTGCGGCCCGGATCTCGTAGGACTCGGGGAGCCGCTACGGGGCTCGGTCCATTAGGGTAGGACGGTACGCATGGCGGGCTGCATGTACCGAATGGGCTGTGGAGGAAAGGGAGAAATGCCTTCGAGAAGATCGTCATCGCCCAGGAAGAGATATAAACGAGGGGGCTGCCTCGAGGGGGTGTCTGTGGGTCTAGTGGCTCGGCAGGCCAAATTTAGCGAGAAGGAAGGAAGGAAGTTCCGCTGGGCCCCGAGCTCCCCGGCCCGGCGTGGCTCCCGCACTTGTCTGCCCGCCCTCATTTCTCCCCACTGGAAGGCTGGGGGAGGTTCTTCCTCTCTTCGATCTGGCTCCCAAGCAGGATGGGAGTGGGGGTGGGGGGGAAGGCAGGCCACGGAGGGGCTGAGGCTCTCCTCCGGTACGTGCCTGCGTGTGCGTCCTTTCTGTGGCTAGGAGCGGGGGTCTGCGAGCCCTCTTCCAGCCGTGCTCCATCTTGGCTGCGATTACTGCCGCCCCCGCCTGGCTGAGGCTCCTGGAAAACCCAGCCAGCAGCAGGGAGGGGCCTCGGCTACTCGTCAGCAGGAAGTGCTTGGTGGGGTAGAGCCCCCCCCCCCCCCCCCGCTTTGATGCGTTCCCCCTGGTCCGACACGACTCCTGGCTCCGCGGTGGCAGGGAAGGCGACAGTCATCCTAGGAGAGCGACGTCTTCTGCCCGAAGAGCTCTAACAGGCAGGCAGCCGCCCGGGCTCGCGGAGGCCACGGGCGCCCCCTGACGTCCGGGCCTGCGCGTCACGGTTTGAGGCGGCCAAGGCCCGAGGAGCGGCAAGAAGTGACACACAGGCTCGGGTGGTTCTACATTAGGAAATTTTATTGCAGACATGCAGGAATAGTTCTGATATAGTACAAAAATAGGTCTTTATACAAATTTTTTTTTGTGACTTTTAAATGTTTGTTTCTTTACAATAGGACTTCTTCCCTTCAGCATGTCATTCCCCTGCAGCTGAAACAAGCAGCTCCGATCCAATCTCGGCTCCTGGGCCCTGGGCCCCCGGCTGGCCCTACCCCGCGGGGCTGCCCCCAGGGGCCTTTTCTCCCTCCTCTGCTTTCACATAAACCAGTAATTGTCTGTGGATTAACCATGGCCAGGAATATTCAATAGGATACAACTCTGCAGAGTCCCCAGAATATTGCTTTGAAAAGGAGGAAAAAAACCAAACCCAATCACCAAGAAACAAAAACTTTCCCAGGAAGGGCGCCCAGGGAGATGCCCCGGGGCGCAGGCTGAGGTGAGGCGGCTCCTGGGCCCCACTCATGCTACGAGGCCGGCGCCCCATACGCCCCACCCCAAGACGGCCCCAGCCACCGCTTCTAGGCTGGGAATTCTACTCCTTCGAGAGCTTTTTTCATTAAAAATAAATAAAATAAGACTCCTCCCTCCCGCCCGTGTGTGTGCCCCGGGCTGGCAGCCCTACGGGCCCAGGGTAAGTGCTTGACACATCACTGAGATGTTGGTGTGGGCTGGGAGGGCTCCCACGGGTGAAGAAAACACAGGACATGGAACAGACACAGAGCTCTCCCCTAAACAACCAAGTCACCGGGGCCAGCTGCCCCTCCCCAGGCCATGAAGCCCAGCCCCGGTAACTTGCTGGCAAGAGTTGGCCCCATTTTTTCCAGATGGGGAAACTGAGGCACAAAGGTTTGGTAACTTGCCCAAGGTCACTCACAGTGAGTCAGCATGGGGGGAACCAGGGTCAGGGGAAGAGAAACACGGGCAGCCTCAGCTTTTCCTTCTTTCTGCACTGCCTTTGGGGGCCACTCGGAGGAGCTCTCTGATGACCACTGTAGAAACGGGACTCTGAAGCAAGAGCCCGTCTTCTCTCTTGGGGGGAGGGGGACCCAGGAAAAGAGGGGGGGCAGGAACACCCCCCAAGCTTAGGCTGGGGATAGCAGAGCCCAAGCTGAGGGCTGGCCCGAACAGGAGCCTGAAGGCGTCTCCTTAACTGTGCCAAAGCTGGGGCTCCCGGGGGATGAGGGGGAGCGCTCGGGCCTTCTCCCCAGTAAGGCTGAGGAGGGTCACGAGAGAGGAGGCTTTGGGGTAAGAACAGTATATCTGGCAAGACAGGCATCCAGTTCACAACTAGGCTCAAAAATGAAAAAGGACATAGGCTGTTCTCGAGGGGCCTCCTCTGCCCTGCCAGGCCCCAGACTAGCTACATGGAGAAACATACAGCAGAGACACGAGCCCCCCCTCGTCTGGCCAACATCTCCGAGTGGCTGTTCTGAGGAATGTCTTTCACATTGTAAGTCATATATTAGATCTCTGTGTACCACAATGAGTGAGATGGGAAATCAGAAGTAATGCAAGTGTGAGGAGCCTCAGAGAAGCTACGGAAAAGGAGCAAACGGAGTGAGGGGCAAAGAGCTTTTTTTAAAAAAGAAAATCCTCTCTTTGGGAGTACCAAAGGGTGAGGCAGTGGGGTCGGTGAGGGGCGCTGCTGGCTCCCCTGGAGCGGCCCCAGGCTAAGCCAGAGAGAAGGTGGAGAAAAACTAGCTCCTTTTGATAAAAATATTCATCTTTTGGAACCAGGTTTAAGATGAGGCAAAGGTTTCTTGAAGTTTGTGGAAGTCGGGGTGAGAAGAGCTCTGGGAGGCTGGGGCAGGGCAGGGACTCGGGAAGGAGGCAGAGACAGGCTTTAGGAAACAGTGAAGTCGCTCCAACTCCCAGCGCTCAGCTTATTCAGACCCCCTGGAGCAGCCGCCCGGAGCCTGTGGCCCTGCCAGGAGAAGGGGGCCTGGGGCTCTCTCCAGGGGCACTCGATCCAGAGACAGCATGGTTGGTTAAAAAGACAGAGGTAGATTAAAAAGTCATGATTAAAAGCAGATTAGTTGTCTAGGCTTTTCGGATTAAAAAACAAACAGCTGATCCATCATTCAAGACACCAGCAGCACGTGTGCTCTGGAGAAAGTGGCCTCCCTGGGAGCTCGGGCCGGGGGGAGCTATTGCTGTTGCTGGAGGGTGGGCAGTGCCACTATTTCCGGAGGTAGCGCTGCGCCAGGATGGCGGCATCCAGGGGATTCATGGGCTGGGCATCCCGGCCCAGCCGCCGCACGGGGGGCACGCTCCCAAACTGCCGCTTCTGCAGGAAGTTTCTGGCCTCGTGCAGGGTGCTCTTCTCCTCAGCCAGGAGAAGCTGCTGCCGCATGTAGTTCTCAAACTCATACTGGGAACACTCCTCCGTCACCTTGGCCTGCATTGGGGGCGATAAGACCCCAAGTTACCGACAGCTGTGGCTCTGGCTTGGCTTCTGGGTCTCTAGAGGAAGGGGAATCTGGGGAGGGACAAGAGCATGGCTCTGCTCCCCTTCTCTTGCCAACAATGCCAGAGCACCACAGCCAGTCTTTTGAGCCCCCGAGGCTTTGGCCAGGCCTTCCACAGAGACTGAGGTCCACACAGCCTTGTATGGGAACTGGTGTGGGGTCCTCCCAGGGAAAGGCTTCTCTCCCTCTGGTATTAGCTGATGGGATGGCTGATGAGCCTCTCTGTGGGAGAGGAGATGCCCCGCCGCCCACACCACAGCCGCACAGCTTGGCTCAGAGCGGAGGGAGGGGAAGATGGGCCGGATCTAGCTTCCCTGATTTCGGCTACAGAGCGGGAGTGGGGACTTGCATTCTCCCAGCAGGGACACGGAACGCTCTCGTCTCCAAATTTCATAAGGTACGTGTCCTTGCCCAACCGCCAAGGCTAGGCCTGACCTGTCCTGAACTAGCATATCTTAAAGGCTATTCTGTGTATCTCAAGAGATACCTAAACCAAACCCAATGGAATGGAAGCAGAGCATTTTCCAGGAAGAGAGAACAAGGGAGAGGAAAGGACTAAATGAATCATTCAGAGGATGAAGAGCAGGAAGGGTGAGTGAAAGCCCAGTGAGTCAGAGAGAAAGCTTTCGAAAGCACAGGAAGGGGAGGGGGAGGACAAAACAAAGGCAGCCAGGAATAAGGAAGGTAAAATGGAAAGGAAGGGATAAGGATGATAGACCCAGAATCACCCAACTTTAAGGGCAAGGTACTGTCTCTGCTCACTGTGGGGCTCCCTCTTAATGCAAAGGGCAGAAAGGGTGAGTGGCACAAGCTGCCTAGCCCCTGCCGCCCTGGGGTTCAGCCTAGGAGCATCACCCCTCAGCATGAAACTACAGGGCACAGAAATATTGGGTCAGGGGTCCTTGGAAAACCAAACAGATTTAAAGAAAGAGGAAAATTTGGCCAAGAGAGGATAACTGCTTTGCTGTGGCCACGGGGATTAGTTAGTGACACCCAAATGTCTTCCTAACTACAATCCTGTGCTCTTCTAAGTCTAGTAGGAACTCGGGGGTCTGGCCTCAAGGTTATGGACGACAAAGGAAGTCAAGTGTCCAGTCATGTCCCCCGGTCTCTAGGACTCCAGGCTCGGTTTCAATTGTCTCCTGAAGGGCAGAATGCCTGAAAAACTCCCAGGAAAAAGTGGGCCCCACACCCCCAATTCGGCTCCCCTGCTAAGCCAGAATGTCTGGGCCCTCACCTCTTGGGAGCTGTCAGAGCTGTTCACTTGGTCATCAATATCTGGAACCACTTGCAAAGGACCACTGAGTGAAGACATGGACTGCCTACAGGGGAAGAGGACATCGCATCAAGTGTCAGGAGATGCTTCTCCCTCTTCTCTGCTCCCCACCCCCCACCCCAGCTCTGCACTCTTCTGGGCTGTAACCCACCCCCAATGCCCTGCAGGAGGCGGAGATGATGAGATTCCCCCTCCTCTTCTCCCAAAGTGAACAGGGTGGAAACTGTCTGCTTAGTAGAGAAATTCCCCAATGGGATGGGGGGAGCGGGGAGGCCAGCATCTATTTCATGACATCGTAGGAGCTCAAAGCTGGAGCAGAGCTTCAGAGGCCATCCGACTCTGTCTGCACCATGAGTCTTCTTCCAGGGATAGGACATCACTACACAAGCCTATTCTACTGACCAGCTGATTGAAAACTCTTTTATTGAACTAAAATCACCCTCTGTCCTCTTTCTTCCAAAATGTTCCTCCTTTTTCAAAATATGAATTGAATCTTCCTTCCAAATAATGATCCTTCAATGATGAAAGGGTGTCGTGCCTCCATGACCACCCCCCAGCCTCCTGTGAGCCCTCACATTTCAGAATGGTTTCCTGGTCCTTTCCTCGGTGCACCAGGAACCCTTTCCCAATGTGGGACTAGATGGGGTTTGTATCATGGAGGATGCCTTGGCTCAGACTCATGGACCAGGGAGTTTTTGCAGCTCTCAATTATTCAGATTTTGTACCATGGAAGAATGTTTTTCCTCCTGAGACGAGAGGGTATTTCACATCACCAGGCCTCCTAGGGCCTCATTTACATCTGAATTCACAAGGCAACCCCTACCCCAACCCCAGCCTGAGGGCCCAGGACTCCCTGTTCTGTTCTCTACTCACCAAGAGGCGATGATGACACTCAGAGACTCCAGCACCTCTGGAGCGGCCAGGCGCTGCTGGGGGTCAAGGACGAGCAGCTTCCGGATGAGACACACGGTGTTCTCAGAAACACGGCCATCCCTGACCAGAGAAAGAGAGCAAGGAGAGGCTGTGTGAGCCCAGGAGCACAAGGAGGAGGCACCGTGTGGACAGGAGGGCAGGTGGGGGCTCGTCTCAGACTCCTCCTGTGAGCTGCTGCTCTGGAGGCTCCTGACCTGGCCTTGGCTCCAGGCCAAGACAACACTTGCTCTTGCTGCCCCCTGGCAATTCTCCCCCCTTCACCACAGCCACCTGGGCAGGGACCCTGGGACCAGGGGGCAGGCAGGACTCACTCTGGGATCGTGTACTCGGCAGCTTTGATTTTTCGGAAGAGCTCCTGTGGGATGCTGTCGTAGAAGGGGAACTGCCCGTACAACATGGTGAAGAGCACGACTCCCAGGGCCCACATGTCGCTAGGCTTCCCTCGGTAAGGGCGACCTGCAGAAGAGACATGAGAGGAATCCTTTTTGTTTATCAGTTCTCAGGTCCAAGGAGCTAGTGGAGAGACCCGAACCTCCCTCATGGACTCTGCTTTCCTGTGGCCATGCCTCTACCTTGTTCTACCTGCCTAGAAAGCTCAATTCCACTTGGTACTCTCCTAGCCATCCTTCAAGGATCTGTTCAAGTGCTTCCTCCTTCAGGAAGCCTTCTTTGATGTGTCCTTCCTTCCATGCTCACAAGGCACAATGCATCGTGAAATGGTGCCAAGAACAGAAAGATAAATAAGATATAGCCCCCCCCCCACATTTCTAGGCAATGTAACAAGGTACAGACACCATCTTCATCATCATCTGTGCAAGAAGGGCTACAAGGAGCTGAACAGCACAGGAAGCACTGACTAATCAGGGAAGGAAGATCACCTGCCCTGAGGCCAGAGAAGGCTCCATGGAGATGGCACTAGACTTGAGCAGGCTGGGAAAGAACAGGGAAGGACACACTGTAATCATCAAACTAAAGCTGCTATTGCAGGGGTCGGCAACGTATGGCTCTTGAGCCATATCTGGTTCTTTCTGCAGGAGCCATAAAGTCAATTTTTTTCAGGCGCTGTTACAGGAGTGCACACTGTGAGCACTGTACGGCTCTCACGAAATTACATTTTAAAAAATGTGGCATTTATGGCTCTCACGGCTAAAAAGGTTGCCAACCCCTGTGCTATCGATTGGGTTCAACTGTAATAGGTGAATAATAGCTGGTGTATTGATAACCAAACTATTATTAATTAGCTGTTATATTGATCTTCCTGTTGGTATTGAATACAGGTAAGCGGTTTTAAAATTTATAGCTGTCAGTTGTTAAACTATTTACTGGCAATGGATGGACTTCAGGAAGCAGTTTGATCCAACCCTACTTTATTACTGGTTGAAGTAGAAAAAGGAAGGAGGAGGATAAAAACTAGGAGTTAAGAATAAGGTATGAAATCTGTTAATCCCTAATATTAAAATTGTCTATATAACACAATCCACCAAAACTGGCTCCTCACGGAGCTTCTTCTTTGTCTACTAAGGTACTTCACTTAACTATTACTCAACTATCTTAAAATATGAAATTCTATCTTACTACCTTATACTAGACAACAAATCTTAATAATTTATAATGAATTCTAAAGTAATTTATAAAATCTTCTTTTAGAGAAACTGAATCAGCTTCTCTCTCTCCTCAGCCAGAGAAGACAAGACTTCTAACAGTTTCTTCTGGTCTCAGCTCCACTCCAATTGTCTGTCTTAGTTGACACAAGCAGCTCTCCAGCGCCACCTCAGGTTATGAGGCGAAAAGCTTTCAGTAAACACACCGTTTCAGTATGCATCTCAGCTGTCAAACAGTATCTAAAGTCACTAAAATCTTCTCTCAGAGAAAAGACCCAGCTACCTGCTCTCTCCTTCTGGTTTTCCAAGAGGAATTCCAAGAGACAGACCCAGAAACGCCAAACTGCCTCTCTTTTATCCTACATCTCTTAGAGTGACCTCTGCAAGTTCTGTGGTCTCCCTTAAAGGGGACAGCATAAAACTAGAAATCCCTTTCTCTGATCTAAAACACAGCTCCTAATGAAACGAAATAAATTCTAATCATAACAACATCCAGGGAAGGCCCCAGTCCCTTCTTAGAAGGAGCAGAGAACACCCAGGGGGAGGCAGAAAGACGGGCTGAAACCACATCACGTACATGCCTGTTATCCTTTGAGCCACGGACAACCACCGATGGGCTTGAAGAAGGCCAGGTCCCACGTGAGTCTTGCCTCTTCTGGACTATATGATGTTAAAGTTTCTCAAATTTGCTTAAAGTTTCTCAAATTAAAGTCAGGGGATCATGAGATATTACAAAATGAATCAAGGTCAGGTAGGCACCATAGTGGGTAGAGCACCAGGCCTGGAGTCCTGAGGACTTAGGTTCAAATCTAACTTTAGACACTTCCTAGCTGGGGGGACTCTGGGCAAGTCACTTAACCCCAAATGCCTAGTCTTTGCCACTCTTCTGTCTTAGAATTAATAATTAATACTTAGAAGATAAAGGGTTTTTTTTTTTAAAAAAGCATGACCACAAAACCATTTAGAGAAGGAAGAATCCCGATTTGATAGAAATGAAGGAAAATTCATATTCCCTTATGCTGAACAGAAATCTGTCTCCTGGTAACTTCTCTCCATTGTTCCTAGTTGTGGCCTCTGGGCCAACACAAAGCAAGTGTAATCCTTCTTATAAGAACTTTGTAGACTCTGAGAGACAGTGAGCCCTCCTAAACTCTCCTGCCAAGGCTTTTCTCTCCCCAAATAGCCTATAAGTTTTTGAGGGACAGGTGCCCTGTGTTTATTCATCTACCTCCCCAGAAGAGGCGACCAAGTCTATGCTCAGGAAACGTTTTCAGCCGGCCTAGGAAAGCCTCCAGTTATTACTGAGTCCAGAGTCTATCAATAGTAGCTAAACTCTTCTCTGGTCCGCCACATAGTCAAGGATGTCCTAGAGATAAGGACTTGGATGGCATCAAACACCTGAGTCCTCAGGCAGACTGGAGTCTCAGAGCCTAACATTTTGCTGATATGATCACTGTTCAGACTTCCCTAGAAGGGGGCTTGTTGACTAGAGATACCAGTATAATTTATATGAATATTAAAATATATATATATATACATACATACATATATATCATTAAACCTTTGCTGCTTGAGGAAGGTTCCACATAGATTTGCTTGCTCAGTGCACATTCTGCCCAGTGTTCATAATGACCACTTCCTTTTGGGCCTCAGGCCAGGAGAATGTTTGCAAAATAGATCTTTAAGAATGAAAACAAAGGATTCTGAAGCCAGTTTCAAGGCAGCCAGCTCAATGGGCAGGTGATAGGCCTTGACCCTAGATGCCAGTTGCTCTAAGAGAGACTTCATTGATTTGATCCTTCCAGACTGGCTGAGAAGAGTCCCTGGTCTCCTCCTAAAATGGGAAGAATGGAAGGGAGAAAAGAGAGAGGAGGCCGCCTCTAGGACTCAGGTCCAGCTGAGATTCTGCAGGTGGCAGTCATCGATACTGAGGCTCAGGTGGCTAGGGAGGAGGCAGGTCCTGCAGCAGCCTGGTCCTCCTGGGCCCTGTTGCCAGCCTGTGTCTGGGCCTCTTGCCTAGAGCAGGTGGCCACCCCATTTGGTACATGGCATCACTCTTCAGAGCTAAGCTTGCTCCTCAGCTGCTGGAGTCCTCCAAGGCTGCCCCCTCTTCTCCCAATTCTCTAGCCTTTCTCATCTATTCCATGGAAGAGCAGCTGGTGCCGCCCAGGAAGGCTCCAACATGGAGCCCCAGTGCTGGCCCACCGAGGGAATAAAAGGAACTGTCTCCTCTGACTCAGCCTGTGAGTCACCAGGGCAGGCCTCACTATTTGAACAAATTATTCCTAGTTCTAAAAAGCTAAAAAGAGGTGCTCTGCTCCTTTATCTATCTTCCATTTCTTCCCTCCCTCAGCAGGCTGTGGGTATCTCCCACAAATCCTTGTTGCTAATAGAATCTTTTAGCCAAGCAGACAGCTCTTTCCTGAGAAAACCAAAAGCCATCAGCCACGGCTTCCTCTCCCAGGCCTAGAGATAAAGAAGTTCCTCTTCAGTTTGGATTGTCAGGAACGGAGTGTTTCCTCTCTGCCTAAGCAATGATGGGCTCTCCGGCTCCTGTCCTCTCGCCTTGGGGGCTGGGGACTTTGTATCCGAAGCAGGGTCAGAGATATAGGCCTAGGCTGCCTAGTGACCCTCTCTCCTGTGATTCTGGAAGGAAATGGAAAACTACTCCAGTATCTTCAAGAAAATCTCAGGGACATTATGACCCATAGGATTGAGGTCAAAAAGTGTCCAGCGGGCCAAGACTGAATGTCTGAGTAACAACCACTGCAGGGGCTCTGCCTTGACGCATGCACTGGCACACAATGCCCACCTTCACCCAATGAATGTAGCCTCTCATGAGCTTCTACAGGTACTTTGGGTGCATCTTTAAGTGAAGACTCAGGTGGGCAAATTCAGCAAGATGCTAGGGAGAAGATACTACTTATTACTCTTAATACTGTATCCGAGATCACTCCCATCAACTAAATTTCCCCCTTCCTCTTAAACAAATATCTCCACTTTTCCTAAGAAGTAGAGAGTAAGGAGTTGAGGGAGAAGGTTGGAGATGACAGCAGGGAGACAGAAACAGCTTCTGTTACCCCAAAATGAGGCCACCTGTTCACACTCTGGGTGCCAATCAGCCCTTGGCACTACACAGGCGATACACACACATGCATTTCACGAGTATCAGCATTCCTGACAGGTGCCAGCTGCTCCTTGCAATGGCCCCACCACCACACCTCTCCCAAATTGTCCTTTAGAAATACTAAAAAAACAAAAGCCTCCAATATCTGAGCTTGGGGTTAAAAATGAACTCTATTATTACTCCAATACTGACAAGGCCGGACACAGGTACTTTTCTTTGCCATGGGGCCTGAGCAGGAGAAGCAAGGTGAAGTGGGAGCTATGGCTGCTTTCATGGCTATAGTCCCAGAAGTCTATCTCTAAAACTCTGGCCCATTTGGCAGAGACTAGTCACTTCCAGACAAGTACTAATGAACTTGGCAAATGCTGCCACCATCTCCCTCAGATGCCAGGAGGGCCAATGCTACTGAAACGTCAGGTTTTGCAGAGGGGCTGTGGGGGCTAAGGAATTCTTTAGTTAGTATATGTGCCAGGAGGTAGGAAACAATAGGTATGAAAATCAGTATCTTTCCTATTTAGAGATCTTTCTGAGGAAACTCTTGCTGAATATAGCTATTTCTCTGGTTGGGGTACTCAGAGATAGTTGCTCTGACTCCCTGGATAGGTTCTCTCCTGCTCTGTCTCTGGGGCTAAAGGAACTCAACATGTCTCGGGGACCAAAGAGAGGAAATTTCCAAATTGTACTTGCATGAGACCCAGGCTTACGTAGTACATTATAGGTGAGTTGAAGAGTCCAAACCCTAAAAAACCAACCAAACAAAAACTCCAGTTGCCTGACAAGATAAGAAAGAGTAGAGAAATCCAATCCTTTCTTGGAGCTGGTAAAGTAGAGGAATGGACCATGATGTTCCTGGGGAAAGCCTCCAAGGCTGAGCACTGTACATATCTTCCAAATCAATCTTTAAAAAGTGTCTCAACTCTAAGCGATCACCCTAGTGCAAATAGCAATAATATGGAAATAGGTCTTGATCAATGACACATGTAAAGTCCAGTGGAATTGTGCGTTGACTACAGGAGGGGAGTGGAAGGAGGGGAGGGAAAGAACATAAATCATGTAACCATGGGAAAATTTTCTTAATCAATAAAAAAATAAAATAATAAAACATCTCAAAACGACAGGAATCAAAAACTAACAGCAAGATGGGAGTGAGGAGGCCCTCCCACTGAATAGAACTTGAAAGATAAGGAAACTGAGGTTAAGTGCCAGACCCAGTACTCTATCCACTGGCTAATAAAGGGACTAATTGGATGTGATTGCTGAAGGATTGATAGTGATACCTGAAAACAGACATTTATTATGTACCTACTATATGTTAATGACTGTGCTAAACCCTTATAAATATTATTTTATTTCATCTTCACAACAACTCTGAGAGGTAGATGTTATGATTATCTCCATTTACTACAGTCAAACAGTGACTTGCCTGAGGAAACACAGCTTAACATAGTTGTGTAAGCCTGGATTTGAATTCAGATCTTCCTAACTCCAGGACCAGCACTTCATCCACCAACCTACCGAGCTGACTTCAAGAAGTACAGCATGAAAAATAAGCAAACAAATAAATAAAGAAGCACAGCATGTCAGATGAAAGGCAAATGCCTCTATTTTCAAAAAAGGGGAAGAGAATTAGAGCCTCACACCACAACCCAGTGAACTTGATTTCTGGCAAATAAGCTGAATCATTAAAAAAAAAAAAAAAGGTTATTTCAGATTAACCCTATTTTCCTTTCCTTTTGTGAAAGCATTACCAGACAGGCAAATCAGGGGACTGCTACATAACTCACAAATTTTAGTACAATAGAGAAACTTAAGCAGCTCTTGGAGAAAAGATAATGAGAGTATAGGTTGGATAATAGTATAATCAGAGGGACTGGAATTGTTTGTATGTTTGGTATTAGTCATTAGTGTTCCCATGTCAACTTGGAAGGAATGATCCAGTGGAATGATCATGGGCTGTTTATTCCTGGCACCAAAGAGGGAGGCATAGCATATTCTTTATCAAATCTGCAAATGACTCAAAGCTAGGAGGGAGAGGTAACACTGGCCACAGAAGGCAAAAAGAGCACGAGGGGCTAGAACACTGGGCTATCTATTTTTTCATTCATCTGTAACTGATGTTTACATTTTCTTTGTTGAAAGTAGATTCTGGGGAGAACATAATAGACTCCTTTTTATTCTACATTTGATGTTACTATTTTCTTTCTCTTTCTTCCTGATGCCACGTTGACAAGTACTACAAGTCTTTCAATAATCAATTGAAAAAAATGTTCCAAGACATTCTTGATTAGCAAAATGCAAATTAAAACAATTCAGAGGAACCAACTCACACCTATAAGACTGGCCAATATGACAGGAAAGGAAAATAATAAATGTTGGGGGAAATTTGGGAAAACTGGGACACTAATGCATTGTTGGTAGAGGTATAAGCTGATCCAACCATTCTGGAGGGCAATTTGGAACTATGCCCAAAAGGCTATAAAACTATGTTTATCAGTGATGGTGAGCTGGTGGCACACATGCCAAAAAGGGCACATAGAACCCTTTCTGTGGGAATGCCTTGCCAGAGTTTGCTACTAGAAAGCCAGAGGGACTCAGGGTGGAGCTGCTTCCCTCCTTCCTCTCCATTCGCCTGAGGACATTCCTCATTCTCCCCTCCCCCCAGCAGCCCAATGGGAGGGCTTCCTCCCTCCCCTGTCTGCTGTCTGGGGTAAGGGATGGGGGAGCAGAAGGAGGGCACTTGGTCTGGGGACAGGGCCCAGCACTCCATCTCTAAGAGGTTTGCCATCACATAGTAACATCAAATGTAGAATAAATCCTTTGATCCTACAATACAGCTACAAGGTTTGTATCCTGAAGAGATCATAAAAAAAGGGAAAGGATCCACTTGTACAAAAATATTTATAGCTGCTCTTTTTATGGTGGCAAAGAATTGGAAATTGAGGGAATGTCCATCAATTGGGGAATGGCTGAACAAATATGATGGTTGTGGAATACTACTGTGTTATAAGAAATGATGAACAGGACAATTTCAGAAAGAGCTGGGAAGATTTGCAGGAACTGATGCAGAGTGAACTAAGCAAAATCGGGAGAACATTATACATAGTAACAGCAATACTGTATGATGATCAATTGTGATAGACTTGGCTACTCTCAGCAATGCAGTGATCTGGGACAACCCTGAAGGACTTATGATCAACCTCCAGAGAAAACTGTGGAATTAGATGCAGATCAAAACATAACTGTTTTTTCACTTTAGTTAATTTGTGTTTTTATTTTGAGGTTTTGAGTATTCTCTTACAACAATGACTAATATGGAGGTATGTTTTGCATGATAACACATATATAACCCAGATCAAATTGCTTACTATGGGGTAGGGGAGGAGTGGGAAGGAGACAATTTAGATCTTATAATTTCGGAAAATATATATTGACAATTGTATGTGTAATTACATGTAACTAGGATAATGAGATTTTTTTTTAAACCCTTACCTTCTGTCTTGGAATTGATACTGAGTATTGGTTCAGAGGCAAAAGAGAGGTAAGGGCTAGGCGATGGGGGTTAAGTGACTTGCTCAGGGTCACACAGCTAGGCAGTGTCTGAGGCCACATTTGAACCTAGGACCTCTGTCTCTAGGCCTGGCTCTCAATCCACTAAGTTACCCAGCTGCCCCCGTAAGATCTTTTTTAAAATGGAGAAGAAAAAAAAAAAAAGAAAAGAAAAAAATCTAATCTGCCATAGTCACAGTATTTCAAACTAGAAGGGGCAGTTTCCCTAGGTTTTTGGACAAGAGTCACATACCACTGAGCACATCTGGGCTGATATATGCAGGGCTTCCTCTCTGATCCTTCAGCAAATCATCCTCACTCACAAGGTGCTTTCCAAGACAGAAGTTGGTGATGGTTATCCTGTGGGTTCTGGGAAGAAAAGAGAAAGAGGCACTTATTTAGCAAATAGATGGTATCTTTTTCCAAACCTTTTGCTTGCGTCCAGGCGTCTTTTTAAAATAGCAAGACTGTGTAATGGACCTCTGTACCAGCAGCAATACAATGACCCAGGACAATTCTGAGGGATTTATGGTAAAGATGCTGCCCACATTCAGAGGAGGGACTGCAGGAGAGGAAACATATAAGAAAAACAACTGCTTGAACGCATGGGTTGGGGTGGACATGATTGGGGATGTAGACTCGAAACTACCACACCAATGCAACTACCAACAATTTGGAAATT
>NC_058132.1:81537603-81561705 GCF_016433145.1 Gracilinanus agilis | reverse complement strand
GGGGGGGGGGGGGGGGGGGGGGGGGTTGAAGGGGAAAGGAGGAGCATGAATCATGTAACCATGTTAAAAATGAATATTAATAAATGTTAAAAAAAATATAAAAAAAAAATAGCAAGACTGAAGTTAAGGAACTTCCCTCCTCAGATATAGGAAAACACCTTTGTCTAGTTCTTATAAAACCAAAAAGTTCCAAACTTACCTGTTCCAAGAGCTATTTTGAGTTTAAGCCAGTCTGTCTGCCCCTCAGGGTGGCACACAGGGCAAAAGAAGCAAAACCAGCATTTGTTCTACCCTGGACAATCCACTTGGCACCTTCTTACAACAATTTTCACTAGTCCCCTTTGCCCTACTGGTCCACAGGCTAAACATTTGCAGCTGCCTGTAACCAGCTCAGAAAACACAGAGATCCATTTGTAGTCACAGTCTGAAAGGTCATTCACCCCAGGGCTCCATTTCCCTTAAATAGTGAAGAAAGGGGTTGGGGTTGGGGTGGGGTGGGGTGGGGTGGGGAGAGAGAAGAGAAGCTGGCAGCTCAAGGGACTGAAAGCCAAGCCTAGAGATGGGAGGTCCTGGGTTTTAATCTAACTACAGATGCTTCTAAGCTATGTGACCCTGAGCAAGTCACATAACTCTCATTGCCTTGCCCTTACTTCTCTTCTGCCTTGGAATCAATATTTAGTAATGATTTCAAGGCAAAAGAATTTTAATTAGAAAATTAAAAAAAAAAAAAAAGAGCTACCATCCAGTCCTCTACAGCCTATTTCTCCAGACTACTCTTGAATTATTCCGTCTCACCCATGTACTTTAGATTCCAATCAGACAAAACTTGAACCATCAATAAAATGTCAAATTCTTTCTTGATACAGAGATTACCTTGTCTTTGTATCACTAGCCATAGCATAATGCTTTGGCATAATGGAATCCCCAAAAGCTCCTTCAAAATTTAGCTGAAATACTCCTTGCTACTTGAGGTCTTTTCTGATTGCCTCTCTTTTCCCCAAAATTGTTAGTGCTCTCCCCTTGCCTCCCATATTATGTTATATGTATCTTGTATCTATATATCTGGGTACACGTCATTGTCATGTCCTCCCTTTCCCCATTAAGAGTTTGCATCGCCAAAATGGATAATGGTCTTGGCACAAAGGAGGGGCTTAATAAATACTGAAATAAATATAAATATATAAAAATAAATATAAAAAATTAAAAATAAATAAACTGAATTCCAGGAGCAGAGAATTTGAGAGCAGCATGGACGGGTCCTCCAGCTGCCCAGCAAAGCCTTTCCATGACATGCCTAACCAGAGGTCACTACTTTCTGCTTGAAGACCTCTGCCAAGAAGGGGCAGGAATGTATGTATGGGGAGAGATAGATCCACCACCTTCCAAGGTGAAGCCCATTTCATTTCTAAATAGCTCTAATGGTTAGGAAATTGTTTCTTGACATTAAGCCTCAATTTCTCTCCTTTTCTCGTTTTGTTGGTTGCAACTTCTACTCATTGTCTGAGTCCAGAGAAAATCAGTCTCATTTGTCTTCTACATCAGAGGTCTTGGAGTACTTGGAGACAAAGTTATTCTCTAGGCTAATTATCCCTCAGGTTCCCTTCAAAGATCATTACATGGCATGATTTCAAGGCCTTTCACCATCCTGGTTGCCTTTCTCTGGATATTCTACAGCTTAAGTGTGATCTTTTTAAACTGTGGCACTCAGAACCCAATATAATATTCCTAGAGTGGTTTGAGTAGGGTGTGGTGCCAAGATCCCACCACTGCCCCTTCCCCAGGAGCTAGGGCTCTCTTACTCCTACCCAAGAGGACATGCTGACTCAGAGTGAGGCTGAAGTCCCCTGTGTCTCCTGTAAAACTGCTGTCAAATCACAGCCCTCTATCCTATTCTTGTGAAGATAAGTTTCTGAACCCCACTTAAGATTTGACAATTACTAAAATGACAGCAGGGGAGAGTAATGTTGGAGGGGATGTAGCAAAATTGGGACATTAATGCATTGCTGGTGGAGTTGTGAATTGATCCAACCATTCTGGATGGCAATTTGGAACTATGCCCAAAGAGCACTAAAAGAACGCCTGCCCTTTGATCCAGCCATTGTTGGGTTTGTACCCCAAAGAGATCATAGGGAAAAAGACCTGTACAAAAATATTTATAGCCACACTCTTTGTGGTGGCAAAAAACTGGAAAACAAGGGGAATGCCCTTCAATTGGGGAATGGCTGAACAAACTGTGGTATATGCGGGTGATGAAATACTATTGTGCTAAAAGGAATAATAAACTGGAGGAATTCCATGTGAACTGGAACGACCTCCAGGAATTGATACAGAGTGAAAGGAGCAGAGCCAGAAGAACATTGTACACAGAGACCAATACACTGTGGTAAAATAGAATGTAATGGACTTCTGTACTAGCAGCAATGCAATGACCCAGGACAATTCTGAGGGATTTATGGAAAAGAACACTACCCACACTCAGAGGAAGAACTACAGGAGAGGAAACTGAAGAAAAACAACTGCTTGAACACATGGGTTGATGTGGACGTGATTGGGCATGTAGCCTCGAAACGACCACCCTAGTACAACTATCAATAATGTGGAAATAGGTCTTGATTGATGACACATGTTAAAACCAGTGGAAATGCTCATCAGCTACTGGGGGAGGGGAGTGAAGGAGAGTGGAGGGGCAAGTAAGAACATGAATCATGTAACCATGGAAAATTTTTCAAAAAAAAAAAAAAAGATTTGACAATTAGCGCTACTGGATCTTCTCAGACAACAACTAATAAACGCATTTAGGAAACTGAACTGACCCCTAAGGGTCCCCGAAGAAATACCAAAGTCATGTTGGGAACTCTCCTGAAATACTTCTTTCTTGGCCTCACTAATGCTTTAGCTGGTTGTAAGCCTGCTTAATTGTTCAAGGCTCCACTCAGGTGAAGGATGACTGGCTGTGATTCCTCCAACGGCTCATCTCTCAGCATGTCCTTTGCACACTCATAGAATCTAGTGTATTTAGGTGCCTCTTTAGCTATAGAGCAAGGATTACATCTTAAGTCTCTCCTCCATTTCTCTTGTTTTCTATTTTGCATTAGTCCTCCATCAGTATCTGTGTCCCACTTAGACTGGGAGCCCCTTGAGAGCAAACTATGTTTTTACTTCTGTAAATTACTCCCCTAGCATTGAACATAGCCTACTGGTATACAGTAGCTGTTTGATAAATATTTGCTGAATTGCAAATGCTCTTTCCCTTCCTCAGGTCTTAGGGGTAAGCATCCTATTTTGGCTTTAAAGATTGTCAGGGCAACTAGGAGGTTCAGTGGCTAAGGAGCCAGGCCTGGAGACCGGAGGTTCTGGGTTCAAATCCGGCCTCAGATACTTCTCAGCTGTATGACCCTGGGCAAGTCACTTAACCCTAACTATCCAGGCCTTATCACTCTTCTGCCTGGGAACTGATACTTGGTATCGATCCTAACAGAAGGTAAGGGTTTAAAAAAAAAAGATTAGCAAGAGGAATGCCTCTAGAACTGAGCTGATTTAATCTCCTTTAGAATAAGAACTGCAATCTTTCCCAAGGGGAGAGCACAATGCATCTTCCTCAACAGAAAGAGCTCCTGGGGATCAGGGCAAGTTTGACTCACTTGGCTATCTCTATGCTATAGCTTCCCAGAAGTGTAGATGGAAGAATTGCCTGGCCTCGAAGCAATAGCTCACACAGACCTTAATCATTCACTGCCTTTTCAAAACACTATTTACAAGTCAGTGCATGCTGGCCCGATGAGATCACTAAAGGGATTGTCCAGGAAGTAACTGAGCCAGTTCAAGGAGGCAGCAGCCCAGTCATCAGCAACAAAGGACCAGCCTAGAGAAATGTAGAAGCCTCACATTATACTCCCTGGGTCTTAAAAGTTAAGAACAAAATGGATACAGGAAAGAATTTCTTCTATTTCTTCAATGAGAAGATGCTAGTTTTCCCTCCCCCATAACAATATACAAGGCCAGCTCAACAAAACATAGCCAGGTCTGCAGCGGTTAAATTAGAAGTTTTGTATTCAAATTAGCAGCCACCCAAATGTTAGGGATTGCCTAGTATTATTTAGTCAAGGAAGTCTGCTCTAATTTATAATTATAGAATCTAGTTCCTGCTAAATGTCACTACATAATGCTGGGCTAAAAAAACAACAAGAAACAAAACCCCCAAACCCTTGGCTACATAGGTTTTCTAGGTGATAACTTCTGCATTCATCAAAGAGCAAACCACCTGCTCCTGGGGAAAAAGAAAGGAAGTAGCCAATTTTGGTATCAGCTCATGCTGCCCTTAGATTCTGCTTGTTCAGAAGACAAGGGAAATGTGAGGCCAGGCTTGCTAAATTTACTTTGGATTTAGAAGCCAGGAATATCTATAAGTGCTTTCAAGTAATTAAATGTTTCCATCCATCAATTTTATGCACCCAGTTCAAGGGCAGGGTGAATGGAAAAGTGACGGTCAGAAAGCTATGTACTATGGAACTCTTCCCCAAACCTAACATTAAAAAAAAACCTAGGATATTCATCCCTCTTTGGGAAAGAGTCCTTTCCTTCCTAATTCTCCATGAAAGGAGGGTCCTATGGAGGCATTAGGAGCACACTTAGAGGGTCCCCCCAGCTCCCTTACTGAGGAAAACTGGAGAATGGAAGTAGAAACCTCTTAATACAGAAATGGTAAAAGGACAGCAAGAGGGATTAAGATGATGAGGATGGGTAAGGACATAGTTCTTGAGTCTGGCCCTCAACTTATGCTGCAGAAGGATCAGAGTGGGGGCTGTGTATGAGTGGCATTTCACGATTATTAAGAAAGGAACAAAGTTTTAGGGTTTTGGAGAGGTGCAAGGGCCTGAAGAAAATGAGGCATTTTTTATGATGGGCCTGGGTAAACTGTAATACAATGAGAAAACTGGTTTGTTTTCACTTCTATTCTTGTACAATTCTCACTCAAGTCCTTGGGCATGACAGTCTGTCTAAAAGTTAGGAGGAACTGAATTGGAGAGCAAGGAAAAGAAGAGATAATCCATCTCCAGTCAGTGTCAGATACTTCTTTCCACTATCAGGAGTGAGTGGGCACACTAGCATGTCACATATCCAGATGGAGTATGACATCACGGTCTTATTCCATCTAACATTATTAATTAGTTCTGGACAAATAAAGTTAGGGAGGAAGAGCAGAATAAATTCCATGGGAAAAATGTTACAAAGAGGTGGCTGGCCAAATAAGGTTACATTAGAGTTTGGTTTTATTGTGAAATGACAATGATTTGGGAGACCCTTGAGGGATACATGTCTATGCTCCAATTAAATTTTTTTTTAAGTTCATATTTTTCTGTAAGATAATCATTGAAAATGATATGCCCACAATAAAACTTTTAAAATGCCAATGTTGCTCTGGATTTCCTGAGCTCTGGCATAAGGAAAGGCTATGTTTGTTTAGGCAGCAACGACTATGCTATTTTGGAATTGAAATGGATGCTAACCACAGGACAAGGTGAAAAAGGGAGTGACTGACTAGCAAATGCTTTTGATCCTCCAGGGTTCTCAGATGCCACAGAACTACTTCATTAGTGTTTTCCATTGCTTGGCATGGTGCAAAACAGGTGGGTGAACACTGGGTCAAGAGAAAAAGAGATCCCCAGAAATTGCATGGGAGGAAGGTAAATAGGAGATAAAAATAACCTCAAGACTCTCAAGCTTATTGAGCTGCCTAAGCATTAAGTTTATGAAAAGCAGCCCTCAAAGTGCTTTCCTGTCACTTCTAAGGTTTAAGGTTTAATGAGCAGCAGCAGGTCCCCAGCAGACAACATTCGGGGACTGGTTGTATTAGGTAGACTTTGTGGACAAAGCCCTGGGGGGCTACAAAGATGAGGGCTTCGGGGAACAGCCTGTTTAGCAGGAGTATGTCAACAGACAGCCTATATCCATGTAGGTGAACCCATGGCATGCATGCCAGAGGGGGCTGCTCCCCTCCCCCTCTTCACACTCATCTGAGGACATTTCTCCCATCACCCCCCCCCTACCCAGCAGCCCAATGGGAGCACTTCCTCCCTCTCCTGTGTGCAGTAAGGCAGGGGGCTCACATGCAGTGTGAGGGTTGCAATTTGGGCACTCGGTCTTGAAAAGGTTTGCAATCACTGGCCCATACCATAAGCAGAATGGAGAAGAGAATGGAATGATTGAGGCCTAGTGAATGTGCTCCATAAGGTTGGCAGGAGCTCTTTTCCAATGGAGTTGGGAGGAAGGAAAGGAAGGGGAGCAGGGGGAGGGAAGGAGGGAGGTCTGTGGTCTTGTGAGCACAAACTCAGTGGCAGCAATCTAGTGCACAAGAACTGATGTCCTGTAATGGGAGGGAACAGGAAATGGCAGGGCTTTGAACTCTGATGGCCTGGAATTTACTGTAATAAGTTCAGAATCAGAAGAGGTCTACTGGCAGTCAGTTTAAAGGCCTGTCCAGTGATTTCAGGATTCCTATCTGTATGCTGCTTCAGATGTGTGTTATAACTACTTGACCCTAATTTCCCCTCATTCATCTCAGAGCTTCAGCTAATTTTTATTAACTGGCTGGCCCAAGGGATACTGTGCTTTCAGATCAGCTGTTTTCAAACAGGCCTGGTAATCTCCCTGAAATGGGCAAGACTGCAGCTGAGCAGGGCAGTTCAGCAAAATGTTTTTAAACCACATGAATGAGCCCATGCAATTCTAAGAGCATTTGTGTTTGTTTTAGACAATTTTCCATCACCCAAAAAATGGCTGGATGTATTTGTTCTAATTCTTCTTAGTTCTTGTTCTCTGGACTGCACAGGGCTTTCAATGACACCAAGTCATCTCAGAATGGCAGCCAGACAAAGAGACTATGAAAGACTGGGCTTTGAGTCGGGTATGTTCAAAGTGATTTAAACATGAAGTTGTTTGGCTTAATTATACTCATTTGTTTATATGGGAGGGCTGTGTTGGTGGGGATGGGGGTGGGGTTTGAATGGAAAGTAAATGATAGAAAAAAGAAAGAACAACAATAAAACGTTTTAAAAATGAAGTGATGACAAGCTTGGCCCCAGAAATGAGAAGATACTTCCCCTGCTCCTTGGCAGAGGTTAATAAGCATGGGTATAGAACCCATGGTATAGCATTTGCATGGTATAGCAGATATTTTTCTTCCTCTTTTTCCTTCTTTGTAAAACAATTTCTTTGTTATAAGGGAGGATTCTCTGAGAAGAGAAAAGAAGGATATGGGGACATATCTTGGTAATATGAAAACTAAAGATATCAATAAAAAGCTATTTTTGAAAAATAAAAGTGTTTATGCAAAGGTGTTAACTTGCTTCTAGGTAATGCTACTTCTTCATGTCTATTCCATCCAAGAACAATGATGCAGGGATGAGTGCTTGGAACATTTCAGTAATGCTTCCTACACCTTTCCCTTAGCTAGGCTCAATGTCAACGATGTGTTCCTGGCAGGATGCTTTTGAAAATGACCAAAATGAAAAATGGCCAATTGGCCCAGAGTTCATAGAGAAGATCACTGATCATTAGAGCAGGAAGAAAGCTTAGAGACTATCTGGTCTAGAGGGTTCTTAAACTGAGGTCTATGAACCTTTTTTTTCCCCCCAATTCTGATAACTATATTTCAATATGGATTTATTTCTTTTGTAATTCTTTTTCTTCTGGAAAAGAAACCATAGGATTCACCAGGCTACCAGAAGGGTCCATAACAGAAGCCTTGATCTAGTTTGACTCCATTTTATAGATAAAGAAACCAGGGCCCCCAGGTCTGTTGTTTTGTCTCTAGCTCCAGCTAGAAAAACTTGCCCTTCTGTCTTGGAGTTGTTACTAAGATAGAAAGTGAGGTTTAAAAAAAGTACACATTTTTTAATGCTGCTGCTTCTTGTATGACTTTGAACAATTACTTTATTTCTGTGATCCTCAGCTGCTTCTACTGTAAAATGGGGGATGGGGTGGTGGTAGATCAAATGACCTTTAGGTAACCTTCTAGTGCTAAATCCTATAATAATAAAGCCACTTCTCTGCTCCCACATTCCCTTATCTGTGAAATGAGAGGGGTTTGCCAAGCAAAGCCCAGCTCTAAGTCATGGGGAACCCAGGATTCTGTGTTGTGTTGGTTTTTTTTAAGTGTAAACCCATACTTTCTTTCTGTCTTAGAACTGAGTATAATGAGTATCTGTTCCAAAGTACAAGAATGGTAAAGGCTAGGCATGGGGATTAAGTGACTGACCAGGGTCACACAGCTAGGAAGTGTCTGAAGCCAGATTTGAATCCAGAACCTCCTGTCCCTAGGCCTGGCTATCCATTGAGTCACTTAGCAGCCCCCTGTAAAACACTTTTCAACAGGAGGAGCCATCAAGAGCCACCATAGCTAGAACAAAGAGAAATCCAGTTTGTCAGGCCTACTCTTAGCTGTTTTAACTTTTGGTCAAGCCAAGCCTCTGTCTCCATTGTAGATCTCCACCTAGACCTTCCTTTCCTGAGCCATGCCACCTGTGGAAAACAGAATTCACTCACCCCTCCCCCTATTTTGTTCCAGTAGGGCTTCCAGCCTTCTGCTTTGCTTCTTCCAGGCAGCTCATGTGCCTATTAATAGTGGCCTTCTGAAGCTCTATACCTGATGCTCAAGGAGTACTTTGAATGATGAGACTCCCAGGCACTGGGGCAGGCTGGCCCTCAGAGAGGAGAGGACCAGTTCTGGGAACAGTATTCTCCAAAGCTTGTAGATCTTGGGATGCTCCCCTGAACTGTGCCGTTAGTAAAGGTACTAACTACATGATGTGGGGTTAGAAGAGTGGAGGGCCTGGACTTGAGTCTCTGTCTTTGATACACAAAAGCTGGGCAAGTCTAAAGTGAGTCTCCATTTCTTCATCTCTAAAAAGGGGTAAAACCTATGCACTCCTGACCTCATAGAGCTAATATTTAGAAAGCACTTTTATACCTTGAGAGGAGAAAGATGAGCCTGTTCAGCTTGGGGAAGAGGGTCATGAAGCCTTCATTCCTCTTGGCCCAAGAGATTAAACAGTAAGAAAGCCCATTAGCTGGTGCAGGGACTGACCCATTCTTGTCTTTGTATCTCGAGCTGCACAGTACCTAACACTTAGCAGACACTCTAAAGTTGGTTAATGAGAACTGTTTTTTTGCGAATTTAATATAAATTGTACTTCTTATTCGGTTTGAAAACCCATTTTAGTTGGTATCAGCCCACCCTTTGACTGGCTGAGCATTCGTACTATGGAAGGATGCCAGAGGCCTTGTGACTCCCAGAGGAGACTGGCCTCTAGTCCCATGTGACTCCTGGCATCCGGAAGCCTGGATCTGATCCAGACTGAGGTTAAAATCAGAGACGCAGGAGTGATGTCGATGGCTTTAACAGAGGGGACTGAGGAAGTGACAGGGCTCTTTTTGGGCTTTTTGGCTCTTGGCGCTCTTGGGCTAGAGACTTGCTAGTACAGTCACCTTTTGGCTAGTGTATGGAGACAAATGTGGCAAACTGATATTATTTAGGAGAGGTCAAGTGATCATGGGATTCACTCTCTCTCTAATAAATAATTGTAAAAAATATACTATCTCCAGAGAATTTTAATCGTAACACTTTCTAAATCTGAAGATGGAGGAAGAGGTTTAAAAAAAAAAAAAGAAGAAGAAGAAGAACCCTTTTTTAGGATTCCCCATGAGGTCTGGACAGATTAGAGCCTTCCCTTCCTGTATTATAGAATAAGCCACTGACAGCCAAGGAAGACAGAAAGCAGAGTAGGGATAAAGTCTGGTCAAATCCAAGGGTTACTAATGTGGCAGCCTGACAACCACCCAGGAGGCTTTAAAGATCTTTCATAAACCTGTGGATGTGCTAGCAAAGGTCAGCACAAATAAAAACAAAGATGAGCCTATGAGGTCTGCTTTCCAAACTGAAAGAAAATAAGACTCCAGTTTTTTGGGAAAAACTGACAGAGCTGATCACCAGAACTGTAAAGCTGTGGCAAAAAGAGACCTCTTACAATGACAAAACATGGGAGCCGAATAGGGTCTTGGTTATCACCTAGTTCAACTCTATCATTTCACAAATGAGGAAATGTGCCTCACCCAAGTACTGCAGAGGCAGGACTAGGAACCAGGCCTTTTGGTATCTTTCCATTACACCATGCTGGGTCTTCTGAGTAATGGCAAACCAATGGAATGGAACTGAACCGCTGGGTCATAGTGTTCAAGAGGAAACTCTTAAAACCTTAAAGAAGAAACATTCTAGCCTCCTTACTATTCCGGCTCCATTAGCCTTGCATGTGAGATGAATAGAGTTGAAAATGTAGCCTGGAGAGACCTTGGAGGCCAGGCATATCTTCAAAGATGAACTTTTTGTTCCTATTTTAGATAATCAAGTGGATTTTAGAGCAGAAAGAGCCATGACATATCATTTAGTCCAACTTGAGGGGAGCAAGCAGACCCCCTGGCCCCAAGTCACAGAGCTAGGGTGATTGTAGACAATCAGCATATCTTAGAAAGAAGAAACATCAGGACACCATGGAGAAGAAAAACTCCTTTGATACCTAAGAAACCTACTCTGCCCAAGAGAGGAGAAGCCTAGCACAGACTCACTCATTAAGACAATTATAGAATTCATATATAGAATGGAGTATATTGGAAAATGTTCCTCTGCAGAGCTAAATGGCATGCTACTGTGCTGGAGGTGTTTGGGGATTAAATATGGACGAGCTCCAGCAGAACCAAAGCAGCTTCTCTGTCAAAGGATACAGGTTTCCTGCCTTTTCTACTAGAGGATCACCGTCTCAATCTAAGCCAGAGAAATATGACAACAACTACTTCTCATTTTGGGAGGCATTTAGAGCTTCTAACACTTTCCCTTTACCATAATAATGTGGGGTAGACAGTGCAAATGCTATCATCTTTATCTTCTAGAGAAGGAAATAAGAGAGGTAAGTGACCTGCCTTCCCATAGTACCTAGTAAAGCTAGCTCTCAACATTCCTACTGCCATATCATGATGCTACTACTCTATCTGAGAGGGCAAAAAAAGTCTAACACGGACCCATTAAAAAAGTTAAATACCCAAGAAAGTATGGAGAGCATTCAGGGCCAGCATCCCTGGGAATGTAATGCCCCTGGGTCAACTGTGGGGAAAGAGTAAAGCCTCTGGGAACCAACAGACCCCCAGGCCCCTGCTAACCAGGCAGGCAGGGGAGGGAAATCTGTGGCAGTGTTAGTACAGTGAGTCACACTTCAGTTATGACCCTGTTGGCTGCCACTGTGTTTTTTCCTTTTCTAGGAACTTGGTATGCAACACTTCAAAAAAGAGGAGGGAGAAAGGGAGTGAAGAAAGGGAGGGAGGGAGAAAGGAAGAAAGAGGGGAAAGAAGGAAACTGAAGTAGGGGGAAGAGAGACAGAGACAAGGGGAAGGAGGGAGGGAGGGAGGGAGAGAGAAAGATAGAGAAAAGAAGGGGAGGAGAGGAAGAGACTGAAGTAGGGGAGAAAGAGGGAAGAGGAGAGGGAAAAGAAAATGAGAGAAGAGAAAGTGGGGTAGAGGAAGAAGAGGAGTAAGAGGGAGACTAAAGTAAGGAAGAGAGAAAAAGAGAGGAGAGGGGGGAAGAGAAAGAGCTGCACCAAACCTCATGTAACCCCAATGATGACAATCATTTCACTTTTTCCAAAGAAGGGGAGAACATAACCACTGTCATCATGTGCTTCTGGTAAAAAGTTCTCTTTTTCATTTTTCTTATACCAGGAGAGCTCCTGCCTCTTTTTACTGGCAAACTCCAATCAAAGTCCTTAGTGTATTGATTCCCTTCTTAAGGCTGGGAGCAGAAGCAAATTAACCAAGGGAAAAGCATGGAGAAAAAAAAAATCTGCTTCAAGGTAGATAAAAAGGGGACTTTGAGAACTGATGAAGGCTTAGCCAGGAGACAAGGGTAGCTGAATTGGAAATTATAAGAGCAGTGGAGAGTGCCCAGCTTTTTTGAAGCAGCATTTGGGCCCCTAGACACAGGTCTCTGTTGGGTTTTCAGTTCCAGGGGACTATTTGCAGCAGTGACAGAGAGAAGCTGCTGACTAGTAGAATAGGGTACCAAGTCACTGACAGAAATAGTCATTAGACCATTTATTACTGAGTCATGCAAACCCCATATATAGAATATCACAATGAGAACCATCAATGTGTTTTTCTTTTCTTTTGAAAATAAAAGCTTTATTTAGTGTCCTTTGATCAATGTGGCTTCTGTGCCTGAAGTCCCCCTGTAAGGCCTAGCAGTATGCTTTATTTACTGTCAGTTTTCACAACTCAGAATTGTTGGAAGAAACTTTAGAGCCATAAAGGGCCAAAGACACAACTCTGATTAGGTCAGAACTCAGATTTTCCAACTTCAATTCAGGGTTTTCTCTTAAAACAGGCTACCTCTGAGTTCTAAGCCATAGCCTTTCAATTTCAAATAACCCAAATCTCAGCTGAATAAGCCATATACCTTTTTCCTGAGAACCTGATGAGCATCATCTTTAAGAGCTTAAGAGGAAGGGGCAACTGGGTGGTTTAATGAATTGAGTCAAGATGAGAGAAGGGAGGTGCTGAATTCAAATCTGACTGTAGACACTTCCTAGCTGTGTGACCTTGGGCAAGTCACAATGCCCCGTGATGGGCAAACTATGTTTGGCCTTTGGGCCAGCTGCGGCTGCTAGACATATTCCTAATCCGACGAATACAATGCACAGCATTGATTCTGAGATGGAAGGTAAAGATTAAAAAAAAAAATTTTTTTAAGAGCCTAAGAGGATCCCCCCACTAAGCGCTGGGACTTCCTCTGACTCTACACCGGCCCCAAGTCTAGAGTTTACTCCAAATTCAGAAAGGGCTAACCAAATAAAGAGAAGTGAGTCTATCTACACCAAGGAGCATACACATGCACATGTGGTTGTATTCCAATGATGTCTTAGTGTTTAACCACTTTCTTTCAAAGTAGGAGGACTTGCAAATATCAACAATATGGAAATAGGTCTTGATCAATGACACATGTAAAACTCAGTGGAATTGTGCATTGGCTATGGGAGATCGTGGGAGATGGGGAGAGAAAGAGCATGAATCATTCATGTAAATCATGGAAAATTTTACTTAATTAATCAATAAAATTAAATTAAATTAAAAAACAAAAAACAAAGTATGAGGACTAACACTTATTGAAAATGTCATTTCAGTAGTGCAGTGGAAAACAGTGCTGAGTCTGGAGTTAGGAAGACTTGAGTTCAAATCTAGCCTCCGACACTAGTTATTTGTCTTAGGCAAATCATTTGACCCCCTCCTTGCCTCAGTGTCATCATTTATAAAATTGGGAGAGCAGCACCTACTTCATGGGATTGTTGGGAGGATCAAGTAAAATAGTATTTGTAATTCGCTGTAGTTGGCACACTGTAAGTGCTTGTTCCCTTCCCTCTCTTCTCTTCCTCATGCAATCTCATTGTTAACTGGAGGTCAAGACAGCCTTGTGATTCACCTCTCTTGCTTCTGAAGAGCTTCCTGTTCCTTAAGATAGGGTCAGAGTATGAGGCTATCAAACTTGCCACAGAATATGGACTATTTTGATGTAGCCAGGACTGCCACTGACCTCCTCAGGCATCATCCCTTCTTTTAAGGTCTTAGAGCAACATTTCTCGGGGGAATGGCCTTTGGGTTTGAAGGCCAGGACAATCTGTTTTCCTTGTGAGATTAACAGCAATGGGAGATAAAGGAATCTAACTCTTGGCATTTTCATGGTATTTTTTTTTAAAGTCTCTGTACTCCTAAGATCACAGATCTGTGACTGAGGAGAGAACCTTTAAGGAAAATTCCTCCTCTAACCCACCATGGTGATAAGCCCTTCTACATTCAGGCTGTTTACCAGATAGCCTCATCCACTTAGCCTGTATCTCAGTCTTTCTGACTTTGGTGGGACATGGTTGGGAAAAGGGCAACAGTTTCAAAAAACAACTGAGAAGTTCATTCATTCCTTGACAGGAAGTGTGGGTATATATAAATACACAGAGCTACCCCGGTTTGGGGAGAATAAAAGGGCCCTGGCTGACACACTCAGGGCAATAGATTTCCTGAATTGGAGGTTCTTAGAGAAAAGAGAAGCTACAGCGTCACTGAAAGTTGTTTCAAATTAGTGGCAGCTAAAAGAAATGAAGGCTGCCCACAGCTGGGAGGAACCACAAAGCCCAACTTGTCCCTGCAGAGGAAATATCTTTCCTTTAATATCCCTAACAAGTTATCCCTCAGACTCCTTCTTTAAAGTCCTCCAGTGAGATTCACTCACTACCTACTGTAACAGCTGACTTCACTTTGGGGCAGGTTACTAGAAGTTTTCCATTTTATCTGAAACCTGCTTCTTTGCAATTGCATTGCACTCTGGGGCCAAGGGAAACAACAGCTTTTTCACAGATCTCTCTTCAAACATCTGAAGGGTTAAGATGACATTTCACTAAGTTTTCTCTTTCCCACGCAAAACATCTCTTATTCCTTCAACAGGTATTTGTAATTACATGATTTCCAATCCTATTTCCAGATTTCCTGATCTAGATTTCCAAATCTACAAGGATCACCATTCTATGGATATGATGTGAGGAATGTCCGTATCTTTCAAAAAATGGAGGCCATCTTCTAGCTGTGGTCCAGTCAGAGCAAAGTGCATTAGCAATTTTGGCTACCATATCATATTTTGGATTTACCCCTCCTTCCCCCAAGTTTTTTTCACATAAACCATCACCTGACCAACCCCATACTGTATGCTTGGGCAGTTAAATTTCTGAACCCAAATGATTAGACTAGGACTTGACAATTAAAATTGTTAAATATGCACTGTTGTTGACAAAATTATTTAAGACCTGCCTCAGTCTCAGGGTTGTTGAAACAGGGAGAAAAAGGTAGCTTACCTTTTGTTTAGCACCATATTGCCAAGTTTCAGGTCTCTGTGCACAATATTTTTCTGAAAAACAACACATATTGAGAATATACGGATTTTAGATTTGGGTTAGACACTCAAAAAATTCAAGACTCAAAGGCCCTAAGGCCTGATCTCTAAAATGTTCCCTAAGAAGCTGACCACAGAGCATCTGCTCTAAAAGCTCTAATAATGGGAACTTATCCCTCAAATCAGAAATACCTTCCTCTTCAGTTCTTACTCTGCTGTACAACCCTCAGAGACGCCAAGATTTCTACAACTCTGTTAACTCATGTGGGAAAGAAATTGAATTTTAACACCAGAAATCTTCACTAAATCCCGCCCTACTCTCTCTTGCTTAGAGAGAAAGACTGCACCATACATTTCCATCACTGGTCCACCTATATGTAAAACATCTGATATTGTGGATGAAATTATATTGCCATCTGATTTATAAACAAGGAAACAAGACAGATGTGGACAGCTCTAGCTGAGAAGATAGTTTAGAGGTGGATCATGGAATCAGAATCATAAACCCTAACAAATTCTCTACAGTGACTCATCTGCTGGAACACTATGGATCTACTTCTTTTTAACTTGTGACAAATTGGCAAAGATTTCAGACTGATTTTTAATCTCATAATCAACTGAGTCCAACTGTCATGGACTCTTCTAGGCCATGCTCTGACCTGTTTTTAGGTTTGGACACTCTCAAACCTAGGAAATCTGTTGTGCTTAGATGCTACTATTTTTAACCTGGTTTATATTGCATTCCAATACTATCTTTCTTGAAGTTTCAGTTGCTGAGCCATCATCACTACTCAGGTGGATGAGAAGATAGAGGCAGGATTCACTGCAAGTATTTACTGATAAGGAAGCTAAGCTACTCCTCTAGCCTCATCTTTTAACTAGTACTTGAAAGGTGATAGACTCAGGGGGCAGCTAGGTGCTATCTAGATAGAATGCTAAGCCTGGAGTGGGGGCTAGGTTCAAATCTAGATGCAAATACTTCCTAACTGTGTGACCCAGGGGAAGTCACTTAACATAAGTGCCTAGGCCTTGCTGCTCTTCTGTTTTAGGACTGATCCTAGGACAGAAGGTGAGGGTTTTTCAAAACAAGTAATATACTCTCTGGTCTAGAGGAGAAATAAGAACAACATAGTTGGGTAGCTACTTGCCTTATGCAATGCTTCAACCACTCGGACCACATCATAGAATATCACTACTGTCTCTCTTTCACTAAGTCGCTTCTCCTTTATGACATAATGCTGGAGGTTGATCAGATCTGCAGTCTTGTCACTAAAGTCATGTGCACAAAGGCAGTCCAAGACTAGACAGATCCGTTTCTTCATTTTCTTGACCATCCGAGTTGATTCCACATCCTCAACAATTTCACAAGCTCGGTCCTAGGAGGAAAAGGAAACATGCGGATAGTGGTTTTGTGACAGCTGTTAGCACTGGAAGCTCCCATCTGGATTATAGCATATTAATGAACAAGAATGTCATTCAGAAGCCCACCCATGTACAAGGAAGTAAGAAAGAGAGGTTGAGAAGTAGCACATGATTGTGGAAATGAAACTAAATGATTATGGGGCCAGTCAACATTGCCTAACCTTTAATGTGCCAAGAGCTACACCCAGCAAACAAGTTCTAGTTCAAGTCACTGGCAGTCTCAGGACTGGCACTGTGAATCAGAGAAGTACATTCAAACCCTGCCAGATTCTATAGCTAAAGAAGTGCCCATATCCATAAATGGAAGGACTTAGATTTATGAACAAGAGCTCATGTTTCTATCAGAATCAAAAAAAGTTAATCCAGGGTCACATGCTTTTTTTTTTTTTAAATAAAACTTAACCTTCTATTTTAGAATCAATGCTGTATATTGGTCCCAAGGCAGAAGAGTGGTAAAGGAGAGGCAAAGGGTTAAGTGACTTGCCCAGGGTCACACAGCCAGGAAGTATCTGAGGCCAGATTTGAACCCAGGACCTCCCATTTCTTCTCACAAAGTGTGTTTTTAGTGGGAATTTGGCAGAGATAAGGGGTAGGGAGTGAAGAAAGCCTTAGGAGGAGATAGGTGTTCATTCTTCCTATTACATCATTCTTCAGCCATTTCTTCATTAGCCACCAGATGTTCTGCTTGGCTTCAACTCCATCCATATATCATCATGCATGCCCACCTCCAGCTCATCACCAGGAAATTCACCATCATGGAGATTGTATCAGCTTTGATCTCCGTACCTTCAAATGCTTCTGCCTCTCTGATTGGAAGGCTCCAGCAAAGGTAGGAGATTCCTTCAGTGAGGATGGGTCACACATTTCTTTTCTAAGGACAGTTTTTCTCTTTTACTTTAAAGGTGTAAGAGTCCCTTTAAAGACATGGATTTCTAATGAGCGCATTTACAAAAGAATTCCTAACTAGCCAACTGAACTTGAGTGACTTGTTTTCTGCTTCAATGATCAGAAGACCTGAATGGAGAATTCAACAAATGCCTAAAGGAGGTAGTTATTCATTGGGAAAGAATCTACTTCTGGTCATTCTGAAGCAATATGAAAACCCCCTAGCTTCTTGTTGTTTTACTATTTTTCTTACATTTCTCATGAGGTCAAGGCAACTTTGGAGAAAAGAACTCAATGCTGTCCCAAAAATCCTTGCGACTTTAAGGGACTTCCTGGCTTTTCCCCTTTGCCTGGAAAAGCCGCTTTTCAAAGAAATCACAACCATTTAAAATATACACTGTTTATGCGCTGGCTAGAGTTGATCATCTTGGCCAAGCCTACTGGGTCAGTCAGTAAACAATGTCCTCTGCATAACCTCTCTCAGGTCATAAGGAAGTTCTGATTCATTGGGGTGGCTCTGCATAGGAAATGTCATTGTGAGAAATGGTTTTCTGGGGAAGGGAATGGGATACAGGGAAAAAAATTAGGGTGATGTAAAAACAAAATACATTAATAAAAAAGTATTAAAAAAATAATATTAGGAGCTACTGGAAAGTGGAATGCCAGACCCAAGAAGTGGCAAGAGACTCACAGAACTGGCCAACCACCTGAATGCCACCCCACTTTGTGACATTTACCTGGAAGAGCCCGTGGTGGTGAACCACTCCATCCTGAGTGTGGAGAAGGGAAAGCAGAGAATACTCCGTGTGTAATAGCATCTTGCCTTGCCTTTCCTCTTGGGTCTCTAGCCCTTGTTCTCCCCTTTCTTCAAGAGTCAGAATCTTAGGGAAAAAGAAAAGAAAGCCTTGCTGTATCTGTTGTTCATAAAATAAAAGGTCTGGTAGGACTGTATTGCAGTATAGGAGAGATTTCACTTCTAATACACAAGGCAGACTGAAGAGGCTTTTCAGATGTGACCACTTTTTAATTTTATGTACATACAAATCTACTTAAACCAAGAGTTAGAGAGAATGGCAGGATGTGTGAACCTAATTGCTTCCAAGTAAAAACATAGTCACACTACTCATTTGAAAGCAACATTGGTGTCAAGCTACCTGGGTGGGCATAAAGGTCTTTCAAGAAAGCAGAAATCAGAAGTATTGAGGCCTTCTTTCCACCTACCTTTAGCTGATAGAAATCATCTGTCCCATCTTTCCTTGCCAAACACTGAACGATGCTGGGCACTGGTGAGTTACCTAATCGAGGACCTAAGGGCACAGAGCAAAACAGATGTGTTTGTATTTAAGGGGCCATACCCTAGCATAGGGGTTGGCAACCTTTTTGGCCGTGAGAGCCATAAACGCCACATTTTTTAAAATGTAATTTCGTGAGAGCCGTACAGTGCTCACAGTGAGCTCCTGTAACAAAAAAATTGACTTTATGGCTCCTGCAGAAAGAACCATATCTGGCCCTCAAAAGAGCCATACGTTGCCGACTCCTGTCCTAGCACATGGGATGTTGTTAAGATAATACATTTAGAGCTAACAGGGGCCTCCAATGCCAGCCAACCCAATTTGCATCTCAATCCAGTTCTCCTATTTAGACAGATGTAAAGGTCTACATTGAGTAAGTCTTTCCTATACACTGTGTTATTAACAAATAAAATCAAATTGCTAGGATCTTAGACTCTTCCTGAACAATAGCATGTCTACAAAAAGAGGCTTTTTACATACAAATGGGTGTCCTTTAACACCTTTTTCTTTGGGTCCAGTGCTGTGCAAGGGGGATCCCAGCTTCAAGTAGGTGTGGGACTAGATGATCCCCTTCTAGCTCTAAGAGTTTATGATTCGCTCTTGTACCAGGGTGAAGAAATTCCTCTGACAAGTTCACATGCTCAAGGGTGCCGGCAGTGTCATGCAATCCAGCATACACCTGAGCTCTGCCCCAGCACGTGAGGGCAGTTTCCTAAGACCTGCTTGCTCAATAAAGCTTAGCTCCTTTCTATAGGCAATTTGGACTTAATGTTTAGCACAGTGCTTGGCACAGAGTAGGTGCTTAATAAATGTTTGTTGACATGATGGCCAGCTTACTTAGAGGCTCAAAATAATCAAAGAATCACAAACTCTGAAACAAAAGCCCAGTCACCCAGACTGCTATTTCTATCATACTCTGGTTTCTTTGGATTCTGTAGGTATCTTTTCTTAAGTATACTGACACCACCAAGTGCTCTTATTATACTATCAGCCAAATTTTATAGTACTTGCAAGTTAGATCAATGACTTTCTAGAACTAAACATGCACTTTAGGGCACCACTCCACAGCAAATCTGGGGTCTCTCAGATGGGTTATGGTAAAAATAGGGCAAGTATATCTCTCATGTCCCAGCTGGACTCAGGTGGGTGAGGGAGGAGAGGAAGACAAGGAGGATTTTTAGGGAAAAGAGGAAAGCACAATTCCTCAAAGGAGAGTCTAAATCAGTGATGGGTAACCTTTTGAGCTTGGTGTGTCAAAATTTGCCAAAAAATGGAGCATAACTCAGGTGGTGTGTCACTTCAAGAAAAAAAACAATTTCACAATATTTATAGTTTAAATAATAAAATGTATAATTGTAATATATAGCTATATTTAATAAACCAAAATAGGTAAATTAATTAGGTAGAATTGTTATCTAGAGTGCACAGAGTGTCTACACTACACTACAACAAATGTTTCATCCTCGGCATGCGGCCCCAGACTTCTCTGTATGCAGCCACATGTCATCGAAAATGGCTATGTGTGTCAGTGCTGACATGAGTGTCATAGGTTTGCCATCACCCAGTCTAAATCAACAAATGCAAATTCTTTCCCCACCCCCTCACAGAGACACACACAAAGGCTACAGTTTCAAACATCTCCTAGTTTAATACTCCCTAATTCCCCAGAGAAATTAAAAACAAACAACCTTTAGTTTAATAAAGGAGCTGTGAAGATGATGTGAGGGAACTTCCAAGGCCTGAACAGTAGTTCCTTTTGGAACATTTCTGCTCTCTTGCTACTTCATCAGTGAGCACATGGACCAGGCTGAAAGCGGAGAAAGCAGGTGTACCTTACCTAAGATGAAAGGCCCGGCTCTCTTTGCATTATTCCCAGAAATGCTGCTCCCGAGAGCCTTCGCCCGAGCAGATGTCTCCCCAGCTCCTCTGTCTGACGCTCTCCGCTTCATCCTCAGCTCTGGAAGACAGAAAGAAATGATTCCCCCAACAACTCCTGGTTATCTATCCCCAGCCTTGGGGATAACACAAGCCTGGGCTTAGCACCTCCTCTTCCCCTTGTATAGGGGCAGTTCTCAATTACAAAAAGTGAAGGCTCTTTAATTACTGGATTAACTGGGGGTTAAAGATGCTGGCAAGTCAGAAGAGTAGAATTTGGCCCCCAGGTAGGAAAAGCTGCATCCACTAAATGAATACCAGGGATCTGATGTGCAAAAAGGAAGGACGAAAAACCAAAGCATTTTTGCAGATGCTGAAAGCAGCATGAGCCCAGAGCTTGGAGTCAGAAGACCTGAGCCCAAGACCTAGTGCCAACATTTACAAGTTGTATGTTGCTCATGGGTCACAACTCTCTGAGTCCCAGTTTCTTCCCTAAAACAAGGATCTTTGTACTTTCTACCTCTCTGAACTTTTTTTTAATTTTAATTTTGAATATTTTCCCTTAGTCACATATTTCATGTTTTTTCCCCTCTCCCCCAAACCCCTCTAACTCTCCTCTCTGAACTTTTTTGAAGAAAGCACCATATAAATGGCAAGTACTATATAAACTTGAGCTCTGATTATCATTGCTTTTAATAGCAATTTCAGCTTATAGCATGGGTCCTAACTCAAAAAGAGAGAGCCAATACCTATGGAACTTGCATCAAGGAGGGAACATATATACTAAAGCCTTTCCTTAATTTATCTCAACTCACAGGTTGAATTTGATAGATTTTGGTGGTGTTCATTAAAGGACTAATAAAAAGAGAACTCAGGATTTTTCAGATAAATCTACTTCACTCTACTAAAACAATACACAGAGAAGCTCAAATAACCTGAAAATTAAAAAACCATGAGTAGAGGAGCAAAATTAAAAAACTTAGCAATATAAGTGAGTGCTTCTTTATTAAGCATAAACCACAATCTGAGTTCTTTTGGTTGCCTGGGTAGTCATTTCTATTCATGGGTAAAATTAAAATGAAGAAAATTTACTTGGATATCAGAGAGCACTATCTTTCGAAATATATGTTATGGAAATAGGGAAATATGTTTTGCATAACCCAAACTGAATTGTTTGCCAGCTCCGGGGAAATAATTTGGATCATGTAGTTTTGAAAAACTTATGTGGAAATTTGTTATTACATGTAATTGGTAAAAATAAAATGAAATTAAAATTTTTAAAAATGAAATTGGTACTAGGGGGTACTAGGTGATGTAGGATTGAGTGCTAAGTCTTCAGTCAGGGAGACTCAAATCCAACCTCAGACACTTACTAGGCTTTGTGACTCTGGGCAAGTCACCTAACTCCTTTGAGTCAGTTTCCTCATTTGTGAAATGGGAATAATAATAGCACCTGCCTCCCTTGTGAGGATAATAATTGTAAAGTGCTATGTGAATGGTAGCTATTTTATTGTTAAGAAGATAATTCCTAGGGGCAGCTAGGTAGCACAGTAGATAGAACACCAGGCCTGCGATTGAAAGGATCTGAGTTCAAATCTGACCTCAGCCACTTTCTGGCTGTGTGACCCTAGGCAAGTCACTTAACTCTAACTCCCTACATTCTTACCACTCTTCTTCCTTGTTATTGATTCTAAGACAGAAGATAATTCCTATTTCCCCCATCCCCAGCATGTTGAAACAAAAAGGTCAGCAATAAACTGCATGATATAGTAAGAAAAATACTAATCTTGGAAACAAGAGACTTGCATTCTAAGTCCCAGCTGTGATACTGGACAGGTCATCTTTTCTGGGTGAAGCTGTCCAGCAGCTCCACGAAGATTACTAATGGGTTGGACACTTAGAAAGGGGAACCAAGGACTGAGTGAAAATGGGTTACGGGGTTAAGGACTAATGGAAAGAGAACATAAGACGAGAATAAAGACATAGAAAGTTTTGGCATAAGGTAGACAGACAGCGAGTAAGCTCTGGTGGTCAAGAGCTTAGATGGTTCAGAGCTCTGATGTTCAAGAGCTTTATGATTAGGAGCTCTGATGATCAAGAGCTTCTTGGATAGGAGCTCTGATGGTTAAGAGCTTCCTTCTCAACTGTCATATAGCTACTTTTATTAGAGTTACAACCGTAGATGGGGGGAAGGGGAGAACCAAGTGGTCGGATACATACGTAATCATCAGGATAAACAAAGGGTTGGAACCTGAAATAACAGGTAGAGCAAACACCTAGATCAGGAATCCATGAGGCCTAAGGTCTTGATACAAATGCTGATTGATTGAAGGTAAGGCAAGGAGACTGAGATAACTGACCAGTCTTCCAGAGTGTAGCCTTAGGGAAGGGCTAGGAGTTTGGCAAGGTTGAGGTTCAGTTTAACTCAAGGTTACAGAAATCAATCATAAGCAATACAAGAGTCATTTTTTGAGCACTCTTAAAATAATATCAAGATTAATGTATACCTGGATTGCTACACTGGGACTCTTGTTTTTCACTTGCAAAAATGAGGAAGTTATCTCTAAGAGCCTGTCCACCTCTAAAATGCTATGGAGAAATCTAACTTATTTTACATATGCCAAAGATAACACATAAGACTAATGCGCCTGTTGACTGAGATGGGCTGCATGTCTTGCTGACAGCCATGAGCATTGGTAGCTAGCTAGAAACTCCTTGGCCCATACACCACAATCAGAAATGGGTGGCTCTACCCTACTATAGGGAATAAAAAGGGTCAGGACTCCATCTTCAAGAGATTTTGGAAATCCTCCTGCCTTAAAAAAATTGGCAATAATCACATTTATTTGAATACCATGTCTAATGCACTAGGCCTGGGCACAGGATTTACTTTCTCTTTGGAGACTCCCACAGAGGCCCTGGTACATCTGTGCAAATACAAAACACAGTCTAGACAACAGTCTGATGAGAGCTGTTTCAACAGAGATGAGTGGGAACAGTCCTTACGCCAATGCTGCCACACACTGTACCCTCACTCTGCTCCCCTACCCCATCCAAGGCCTCTAGGATTCAATTAGAATAGAATGGAAAGCCTATTTAAAAGTCTAGACCAAAAGAAAGAAAGTAACAGAGATAAAAACCAAATATAAGGCACAGCTGAGGAGCAGCAGGTGGATCCCTTTTCTAATAGTTTATCAGGACCACATCAACTTGGGCGAAGCCAGTCCCATGGAGAGTCTGAATGCAACCAAGTGCTTACTTCACAAATGAAGGGGGTACTCTGCCTTTTGGGTTCACTGCACCTGTTGCAATCTGTCTGTAAACTGGGTCTTGGGGGAAAAACCTTTTGAGATAGAGAAGAATATACTGCTGCATACTAATTCTAACCTCTGAAATTCATGGGCAGGTATTACATCATCATCCCTCCCCCAGCCTAGAAATCTGGTCACAAGGGATAGTCTATCACTGTTGGGAACACACACCATTCCCATATTTGCCACTTAAGACAGAGCACAGAGATTTCTGTGGGCAACACTCCCAGAAGTGTTCTGCCAAAGTCCTCTTTTAAGACTACACAGGGTCCCTCGTAAGGCAGTGAGAGAGAATATGTGTGTGTGTGTGTGTGTGTGTGTGTGTGTGTGTGTGTGTGTGTGTGTG
>NC_058132.1:81510539-81537234 GCF_016433145.1 Gracilinanus agilis | reverse complement strand
TGTGTGAGAGAGAGAGAGAGAGAGAGAGAGGGAGAGAGAGAGAGAGAGAGGGAGAGAGAGAGAGAGAGAGAGAGAGAGAGAGAGAGAGAGAGAGTGAGTGAGTGTGTGTATGTGTGTGTGTCTATCTGTCCTCTCCCATCAGGCTTAGAATCAGAGAGCCAATCTAAAATTAGAGGTAGGGGCTATGTCTATTTGCAGCTATTCCTTGAGTCTGTGCTCTGCTTTGCTGCGCAGAGGGATTTCAGTGCTTTCTGGCTTAGAAGGAACCAGAGATGCCTCCTCTCCCTCCTGTCCTCTTATTTGGCTGCCATGAATAAATTCTATTTGGGTCTGGATTCATTTAGTGAGGCAATGGGGGAAACCTAAAGAAACACCAAAATATAGCCTCTCCTCCTTTTGGGGGCGGTGGCAGCTATAGTTATTTTTAAAAACAGAGTTAATTTGAATGTGTTCTAGAGATGACACTTTGGAAAAAGATGGTTCTAGAAACCTCTGTGACAGGGGTCAACAAAGAGGTCTTGAGGTGATGGCAGCCAGAACACCATTCTGATGTCAATAAAACATTTAAAATAATACAGAGGGAAAAAAGTTCAGAAGGAGGCATAAACAGGGAATGGTATTCTTTTGTTAAAATTAACATATTTTAAAAATTATAACAGAAGTTCACGCTTTTACATACAATTCTCTTTTTTGTACGTTACATACAGAAATGTTTGTATTAACTAGAGAGTGTTAAATTCATAATTAAAAAAGCAGATAAAATAAAATAATAAAAAAAAGTAATTAAAGCAATACCCTAACCAAGTAGGAGGTGTCATTACTCTAGATCAGAAGTCTGGGGTCTGTCAAATTGGACAGGAAAAAAAAACCACAATTTTATTTCAATATAATTGGATTCCTTTGTAATCCCAGTATTTTATGCATCTAAAACATTATTCTGAGAAAGGATCTGTAGGTTTCCCCAGACTGCTACCAGATAAAGTTAATTTGAATACAGCTGGGCCCAGCTGGAGTGCTCCTCCCAAAATAAAGACAAGGCCAGCAGCATGGCGGGTGGAGGACCTATTATGCCACAGCAATGTCAAAGGTCCAGGTTTTTGCTTCTGTATTATATAGGGCCCAGTATTATGGAGTTGTACACTTAACTCACACAACTGAACTCAACTAGGCATTGGAGAGAAGACCAGGAAAGGACAAGAGGCAGAAAGCTTCGGACATAATGACACATGCTGACTGTCCGCCCTTTGCATGTGACTCAGTGTCGCCTTATCCTCACCAAGACAGGAGTTCTATTCTTACTCTAGGAGTCCATAAGGCTTGCTCCCAGAAGCTACTCCACTGCCCCTGAGAACACTTCTAGGAGACTGACTAGGCTTACTAAAGAGATTAGCTGGGGATGGTTCTCGGATTAGCAGTCATTTTATGCAAGGCCTGATCCAACCTCAGAGGTGCTCCCACATTTGGATAAACTGGCAACAAGGCAGGAAAAACAAGAGAAGTCGGGAAGTCAGAAAGTTGGAAGTAGAATTCTCATGCTGGGGAGTTATCCACATGCCCAGGCCAAAAATCAATCCTTTCTCCCTAGGGGACTGCTGGTGGTGACAATTTGTCATCAGCTGTGAAATGCCAAATGAAAGAGGGGAATGCCTGCTTTACAGTGGGCCCAATCCAGCAGCTTTACATGCAGCATGAGACACTCTGTTACTTGCCTTGCGAAACAGGATGGAGCAGAGAGCTTACTTCTTTACCTAGAAAGGATGTTTCCAAAGAGAGCCGATTCTTGTCTTTGGGGTTATTGTCCTGGGAGGCTTAGGACAAAGATGTCCCACCTTGGGCCAGGCACCTGGGAATGACTAAGGAGCCCCAGAACATTTGCTACATTTACTAAGGGGGCACTGATGTGCTAGGTCTGGTTACATGTGGTGGGAACTGGTTGGTAGAGAGGAAATACAAAGGAAGTAGAAGACATCCCCATTCTTTAGGAGTGTACAATGTAGCTGGAGAGGGAAGATGTACATACATGAAACTCTCAGGTAATAGTACATGGAAATATATCAAATACAAGATTATGCATTAGACTAACACCACCAGGATCTCCTCTCTCCAATTAGTCTGCTGAGCCATCAAATTAATCTGAATACACAGGCTTTAGCATTAGCACTTACTCCCTTTCTCAAAAACTTCCACTGGCTCTTCAGGGTCTTAGCTCTCCACAATCAAGTTCAAATGTAAATTTAATCCTATTTTCTATATTCTCCTTTATGTAGTCTATATTCCAGCCAAAGGAAACTACTATATTGCTCCTTGTCCTTGCATTTCACTTTTCTGTCTCCTTGCAATAATGCAAGTTATCACCAAATGAAAGAGGGGAATGCCTGCTTTACAGTGGGCCCAATCCAGCAGCTTTACATGCAGCATGAGACACTCCGTTACTTGCCTTGCGAGTACTCCACACATCTTCTTGCTGAAATTCTTTTCCTTTAAGATGCAGTTCAAGTTCTCCCTCCTAAATGAAATCTTCCCAGATTCCCATCCTTACCAGAGTTCTGTTCTACTTCTCTTCCCTTTAAGACACCAGCTTCTGTCATTCTTAGAGGCCTAATCTCAGAAACAGCAAAAGCCTGCCAAGAGAGACCTCCCCACTTTTTTCCATCCCATTCTCTTGCAAGTAGATAAAAGGCCCACCTTAAGTGGGACGTCATAAGCAGAATGTCCTGATTAGTCATTGAGTATAAACACAAATAGCAGATTTCCAGAAAGGACTCTTTACCTAGTCTTTCCATTTCACCAAGTACTACAACTAGATGCAAATGTTCATAATCTAGTCCCATGTCTTTGAAAACTTCCTTGTTGAAGATGAACAAAGCAGAACAAATGCTAGGTTGTGAGTGGAGCAACAAATATGGGGAGAAAGAGGTCTGGTTTCTATTTGGACAGATTTAATTTGCAGGCTTTGGGGTTTTTAATTTGGGAAAGGGGCCCATTCACTAAAAAGTTGTCTGGAATTTGCAGGTTTGTACTTCCTCAGATGCTTCAGTTTGCCATAGAGGGTTTGAAAGTTGGCCAAAGTGGTTTTTAGCTTAGTAAGGTAGCATGTGGTCACAGTGAGAACAGATGTGGAGTAGTAGGTGGGAAACATCCTGGGTGTTGACCACAGCTGACAAAGAAGAGTGTATTCTTCAGGATGGAGCACATTGCATAGGTCTATGCAAATTCACTAATGGGTAGGAATATATGCCCAATTATAAGTGGCTTAACCAGGAACTCTACTGCTCAGAGATGTCAACTGGTCAGTCAATAAACATTTATTAAGTGCCTACTAAATGCTAGAGATACAAAGAGAAGCAACACAGTCCCTACCTGCAAGGGGCTTACAATCTCATAAGGAGATGACAAGCAAACAAATAAGTATGAACAAGCTATATATAGGATGAATAGGAAATAATTAATAGAAGGAAGGTGCTACAATTAAGCAAGTTGGGAAAGGCTTCCTGTAGAATATGGAATTTTGGTTGGGACGTAATTTATCTGCTAGTTTGCAGGTGGTGAGCAAAATACAGGTGAACTTGTACTATGGAGGCAGAGAAGAAGCTAGGCTAAAAATGTAACATGAAATGGGGTATTTAGTTAGAAACTGATTTGATCTGAGGGTCTTTGGAAGTAAAAGACTTCATAAAACTGGGATTTGCAAAGGTGGGTATTCTGTAGCATGGGATGAAGTAAACTATCTTTGAAAGGCATCTGTTGCCACAGATTGTGGTGAACCACTTTGACAAGGGGATGACCATGATATCTGCTGAGATGGTGGCCTGGGATCGAGGGTTGCAGGTTGAGGGTGTGGGAGGTCCTCTGATTTGCTTGTCCTATCTTTACCTTTAGTGTATATCAGGAAAAGTGGCATATTCTCCCAAACTTGGTGGCAAAAGAGGTCCTGAGTGAATAAGTGTTTTGGCCGATCGGTAATGCTGAAAGACTTCAAAGAATCACAGAATTTTAAAGATAGAAAAGATCTGGAGAGAGAGAATTTCTATCCAACCCATTACCTGAATAAGATTTACCTCTTCAACATACCTTGTGTGCCAGGCTTGAAGAAGAAAAATCCATTGAAGTAAAGGGGATGTCCTTCCCAGGCCACTTTTGGATAGCTCATGGAAGCTTTTCCTGACCATAAATGAATCTAAATTCACCTCTTTTTAACTTATACCATATTCCTTCTACTTCTGCCCCCTAGGGGCAAGCAGAACGAATCCAACTGCTCTATCACAAGTATCTGCAAGAGAAAAAAGCCAGAGTCTAGCTGAGGGGGATGATGGAAGATGATCATGCTCTCTGAGGATCAGGCTGTTTAGATCTAAGGAGTGAAGCCTTGGGGTAGATCCTGATAATGGGCCTTTAAATTTTAAAAGCCTAGCATGGCTCCCCTCTCCAAGGCTTCTTTTCTGGTAATAATGGACTGTTAATAACTGACAATTGTTACAAGTGCTTTATGTCTGCCTCATTTAATTCTCCTGGCAACCCTGGAAGATAGGAGCTGTTATTATTCCTCTTCTATAATAGCTAAAAGGTGTGAAGTGATTTGCATGGCATAACAAAGCTAATAAGTTCTTATGATCAAAAGACCATAGATATCAAACTGGAAGGTTTCTCAGAAGCCTTCCAGTCCAGTTCTCTCAGTTTACAGATGAGGAAATAGAGACATAAAGAAATTAAGTGATTTGTCCAAGATCACCCAGGTAGGTGATCTACATAAGTGATATGAATTCAGATTCTTTGATTCCTAAGCCAGTATTCTTTCCCCTTTACCATATTGCCTTCCAGCTCAGGTAAAATTTGAAGTCGGGTCTTCCTGACTCCAAGTTCAGCAATGATCCTACGATCTTGACTGATTTTGAATCATGTTACCACCATCTCCAATCTACCAATGTCCTTCCCTAAAATATAGTGTCCAGAAAATATTCCAGAGGTCTTATCAAGAAAAAGTGGAAAGGGGGCAGCTAGGTGGCTCAGTGGACAATAGAGAGCCAGGCCTGGAGTCCAAAGGCCCTGCGTTCAAATCTAGCCTTTGACATACTTCCTAGCTGTGTGACCCTGAACAAAGAAGTGAAGTATCACTTCTAAGATAAAAGGTAAGGGTTTAAAAAAAAAAAGAAACAAAAGACCTTTTTTTTATTCCTGGATACTCTTTTAAGGCAGCCTCAAATCAAGTGAGCTTTTTTTGCTGTCACAGTGCATTGCTAAATCATACTAAGTGAATGTGCAGTCTACTCAGGCCCCTTAACCTTTCATATGAACTATTGGCTTCAATTGCTTTTGGGCCCGTAAAGTTGAATTTGTGAGCTTAGTTTAAAAGATCCACCTTATTGGATTCAACCCATTTGGATAACTTACTTAGCTATCCTGATAGCTTTGTATCGTCTCTAAATTTCATAAGCATGCCACCTATATCTCTATCTGCAATGTTAAATTGTTGGCTTCTACCAATACAGAGAAGCATGACTTTATAGATGCAAAGATCTGTCCTAAAAGAAATTTCTTTCCACAGATGGTGGAAGTAAATTTGGTAGGGCCCACATTTAGCCTCAATCTTATTGTTGCTCTTCTTAGATTAACTGTACATGGTCTATTTGGGCTCAAGGGGTGGAGAAGTTTTCAGAGCAAAACAAGACTGGATTCACTTCTTTCCTAAGAGGCCTGAATTCTACATCTAGTGGCTTTGTTTCAGCCTTTTTAGATTTGAGATATTTCCCTCTGAAGATTCCCTGTCAAATGGAATTAATATCTGCACTCTCTGCTTCATAGGACTATTTATTGTAAGAATCAAATGAGCTAACAGATATAAAGTACTTTGGAAATCATAAAAAACAACATCAATGTTAGCCACAATCCCATCCTTACTCAGGTGGTGAATTCAGGTAAAGAAGGCCAAATATCTTTACAAACTGAAACCAAACTCTCCAACCTTATTATATTTTACCTTTCAAATTTTCTATATGGTTCAATCAAACTGGCCTTCTTGCTGTTTCTCACATACAACCCTCCATCTCCTCCCTGCATGTCTAGAATTCATATCTCTCTACCTCTGACTCTTATAATTCCTAATTTCTTTCAAACCTTTTAGCTCAAGGGCCACCAGAACTCTACCTGAATGAACCCTTTCCTGATCTCCTCAGCTACTAGTGAACTCTCTTCCAAAATGATCTTGCATGTATTTTGTACAAATGTATATACATACATCTTTCCTAACAGAATGCAACTGTTTCTCACAAAGACCTTTCACTATTCTTGTCTGTTACTTTCCTAAAGTAGCCAGAACTGAATATAAGGCTCCCAGATGAGAAATAACCAGTGAAGAATGCTGTATGATTATTACCACTTAATCTGGTTACTACATTTTTATTAATTCAACGTAAGCTACAGTAGTAGTTGCTTCTTAAAGCTGTTTTATAACATTTGGCTTATACTAAACTTGTCAACTAAAACCCCTGGGTCTTTTTTCATCTAAACTATATATAGCCAATTGATTTTTTAAAAACCTTAGTCTTAGACTTTATATTTATCACTTACATTTTTCATTTGCTTACTGCAGCCCATTAAATCTACTGAAATTTTGGAGTTTTGATTCCAGTTTATTACTGAGCCTTTCAATGTTTGTAATTTGCCAATTAGCTAACTACACTGCTGACTTCTTTGTCTTTGTCTTCAGTGTTGCCACCCTAACACTGCCCTTAGAACAGAAAAGTTAGAAGAAAAGGATGGAAGGAAGGCAAGGCTCAACAAGGGCTGTCATAACTAGAAGAATATAAATATATTTATTTAGTATGAAGTATAGTCTTTTCATAGGTTACTTTACTGCCTTGTTGTGTTTGTTTATCTTATTTAGCTTTCTCTCTTAAATACTATTACCAAAAGAAAATGCTTGAAAGTTTGCTTCTGGGGAACAGTTGAGAAAATGCATATTTCTCTCTTTGTTGCAGAAGCAAGGGGCTATGGATATGAAGTATCACATACACTGTTATGTTAGATATAATGGACATGTTGGCTAGTTTGGCTGAATTGCTTTGTTACAAGGGATGGCTTACTATATAAGGAATGAAGAGGTAGAAAGAATACATTTAGAGCAGTGGTTCCCAAACTTTTTTGGCTTACCACCCCCTTTCCAGAAAAAAATATTACCTAGCACCCTGGAAATTAATTAAAAAAAAATTTTAATAGCAATTAATAGGAAAGATAAATGTACCTGTGGCCATTACCGCCCCCCCTAGATAGCTGCAGCACCCACCAAGGGGCGGTAGCGCCCACTTTGGGAATAACTGATTTAGAAGTAAATGTGATATAAAAAAATCTAAAAGGCAGCAATAAAAATAAGGCAAGGTAGAATTAGAGAAGGAAGAAAGGAAGGAAGGGAGGGAGGGAGGGAGGGGGTGAGGGTCAAACCTAGTCTAGTCCAGGAAAAACACCGTGCTGTGTAGTGAAGACAAAATGCAGATCACCTGTTAACCAACACTGTGTTATTTGGAATTCTGGGGATTCCATTTAAAAGTATTTGACAAACTTCCTGTGGACATGTGCGGGACTTTGAGACTACATTTTCTGTGATCCAATGGTTTCCGGTTTTGGACATGATGACGTCAACGAACGTAGAGTGTGACTTAAATGGGGAGATGAGGCTTTGACTCCTCTTTTTTCGTAGGAAGCAGCCAAAGGGAATAGAAGGCATGGACTGGCGGGCATTTTGAATAGATCTTAGCCAGGCACGTGGTCTAATTTATTCTACTAATATGGCTTTAATTAAAATATTATTTTTCCTCATAATATCAGCCTTTATCATTTTTAATCGTTAAAACACACAACTCAATGTGACACATTGGATAGACCTAGAGCCAGACTTGGAGGCTGGAAGAGATAGATTTTAAATTTTGTCCCTGAAACTCACTAAATACATAATCCTAGGCAAATCACCAAATCTCACTGAACCTAAATTGCTTACTTTGTAAAATGGGAACATTACTCCCTACTGCAGTAAACTTCACAGGATTGTTGAGTGATGCTATATCTATATATGAAGTGCTTTACAAATTCTAAAGTCCTATGTGAATGTCAATTTTTATTAAGTGGAACCAATCAAACTCAAGGAAAAAAAATCCTTGAAACAATCACAAAGACCAAATATTTAAGTGCTGAAATTCTCTGGGAAGCCAATGCTATTTCAAGAGAAGCTCTTAACAGACTAGCCTCCAACTATAAATATTCAAAGGCCTAAGTCATGGGAAACCACTGAGATCAGTTTAATTATCTACTGGCCTTATATATAGTAGCCACTGGAGAATTATATTTCTTTGTTTTGAATAGTTTCTCCGGGATGAATTTAGTGCCCCCTTAGTTTGCTTCTAGTAGGGCTAGATCTAGTTCAAGGATTATAATATGACACACATGTGCTGACATTTTTATTTTTCCAAAGTAAAGCATCTATTTTGTTCATTTGAAAAAAGTGCAAAAGATTTGTAATCTTAACTTGTCAAATTATATATCTGCATAATTTTAAAAATAACATACTTTACTCAGTCTAGGTAAAGACTATGCTTACTCCTTTAACTAAAGATCTCCTATTGCTTGATGAACCTGAGATAAGCCCAATCTTCCTGAAACCTAATTTTCATAGCTATATAATGGGGAGAATACCTGCAGCAGAAACAAAGGAAGTGACTCATAAGTGGGAAATGGACAGGACAGTCAGAAATAGAACCCCAGGGTCCTGCCTATTTCCTCCTTTAAGCTCTGGACAACATCCTTCTTGCTTTTCAGCAAAAGTACAAAACACTTTTCAGAATAATCTTTTGGTATAAATACTCAATTCAATTTTTGAGCTCATGAGCTGAAAGACATTTTAGTTACCTCAAAGTGAGAGTGGCTATGAATTAGGACAGTTCAGTACTTTTAAAAAATCAATTATGTGATTTTAAAAATCTATATGGAAAAAGGTCCAGTTAAAGTTCCTTTGCCTCATCTTTTTTTTTGGGGGGGGGGCACTAATCTTTAAAAAGATGAGAGAAGACTGCTTCTGAAAACTAAAAGGACTGAAGCTAAGTACACTTTAAACAATGTAATGTCACTCCTGTAAACTTCAGGGTCAATGGCCAATATAGAACCATACAAAGATAGTTAAATAGAGGATAAGAAAAATCTTTTCAAAGAGCTGTTTCTGGGAACAACTATCAAATGGGGCAGAAAACTAGGTCTCTGTATACATTAGGCTGAGTTTTCTGTTCTGCTCTTTAGCAAATGGCTTCAACAGCAGCTGTTTGGAGTTTTACCAAACTAGTCCCCAGTGGAGCCATGGCAGAATAGAGAAATCACTCAACTAGCTCTCTCAACATTTATTTCCTTCCAAATAATTTTACAATAATGCCTTAAATTGAATTCTGGAGTGGTAGAGAACAAAAGGACAGAATAAGATATTCTTCTAGCCCAAGACAACTTAGGAGATCTGAAAGAGAGATCTGTGCCAAGGAAGTAGAGGTTGGCCTGAAGCCAATGTGGAGGAAACACCAGTGCTGGGACAAGGTGGCGGTGACAGAAACAGCAACAGCTTCAGGATTTCTCAAGCCAGAGACAGTAAAGGAACCTGGAAACTGATCAGAAAAGATTACAAGGACCCCTGTGCTAGCTCTAGCCACAGGAACAGACATTGTTTGGAAATCCCATTGCTCATCCCCACTTCTGGGTTAAAATTCAAGGATGAAGAGGAACACTTTCTTTCAAGAGGGAACAAGAACCCTATGGCATAGTATTTTCAACCCCAAGGGAGCAGATACCTTGAGGAACAGTATAAATTGCAATCCTAAGGGAGGGATCAGGGATCTTCCTGGGTAAGAATGAAAGTGAAGAACAGAGGAGTGGTGACCACACCTCTCCTCAAAATACACCATTTTAGAAGCACAAAAACTTCTAAATACCCAGAATTAGCTAAAAAAACCCAGCAGTGTGAAAAAAGCCTGAAACTTGAAACTGTGCCCCTCTCTGCCACACCAGGAACAAAGTCCAACTTTAATATAAAGTTTAAAACCAAGAAATAGAGTGGGAAAATGAGCAAACAACAAAAAAGAACCCAATCATAAAAAAGCAACTATGGGAAAATCAAGACACAAACTCAGAAGAAGAAAATGAAACCAAACTACCACAAGCAAAGCCTCAAAAGAAAAAAAGTATGAATTGAACATATGTCTAATAAGAATTAGTGAAAGAGCTAAAAAATGATTTTCAAAATCAATTAAGAGTAAAAGAAGAAAAAATAGATGAAGAAATGAAAGCAAAAGAAAAAATTATAAAAATACAATGAACAAAATAAAGAAAGTGCGTAGGTAGCATATTTCAAGGAAAACTGCCCTAATATCCTAGAACTAGAAGGCTAAAATAGAAATTAAAAGAATCTACCAATCACTACCTGAAAAAGGGTCCTAAAATGAAAATTCCCGTGAATTATAGCCAAATTCTAAAGCGCCTTGGTCTGTGGTGATGAACCTATGGCACATGTACCAGAGGGGGCACTCAGAGCCCTCTCTGTGGGCACAGGCACCGTTGCCCCAGCACAAGAGTTCACCAGAGTTTGTTACTAGAAAGTCAGTGGGATGTGGGATGGGCTGTGCTGTGTTGCTCCCCCTCCCTCTCCCTCCCTACACATGTCTGAGGACATTCCTCACATCACCTGCCCCTCTAAAAAGTTTGCCATCACTGTCCTAGGTCAAAAAGAAAATACTTCAAGCATCCAGAAAAAAACTATTAAAACACCTTGGAGTCACTCTTAGGGGCAGCTGCCAAATGAAAGAAACAGAGGCCTATTCCATAAGAAACAATAAACAGATTACTTTTTTAAGAACTTGGAGACGTGAGACAATGAAGAGTGAAATAAGTAGAACCAAGAAAACACATTTACAAATTTAATATTTAAAGAATAACATCCAGATGCTCATCTCTAGAAAATGAACTGAGAAGTAATAACATCAAAAATCAAAATATATATATATATATCTGCTGAATGATCTCTTCTATGGTGAGGGGAGAGGAGGGGCTGAAAATATTTTAAAAAGAAAAGAAACAGAGGGTTTGGAAGATGATATTCCAAGAAGCAAAAGAAATAATCTACCCAGAATAATCTACCCAGAAAAAAAAATATAATTCAAAGGGAAAAAATGAATAGTTAATGAAATAGAGTACTTTCAAGCATTCATGATGAAAAGACCACAATTGAATGGAAATTTTTAGTTTCAAATACAAGACTCAAGAGAAGCATAAAAAGATGATCAGGAGAGAGAAAGCATAAGAGACTCAATAAAGTTAAACCATTTACCTTTCTATATGGAAAGATGACAGGTATAATTTCTAAGAACTTTATCATTACTATGGCAGTTAAAAGGATTCTACACAAAAAGACGGTACAGGAGTCAGTTGATTACATTGGGATACTTTTTTGTTTAAAAAATGGATAGGTGAGAAAGTTGCCTTGAGAGAAGGGAGGAAAAAGGAAAAATTAGCTTTTATAGTGGAGAGGGAAATGGTGGTGGTAAGGGGCAATACTTGAACCTCCAGTGAAAAAATATATCTTGCCTTTCTGTGTTAAGAGTTGTTACTAGGACAAAAGGCAAGGGTTTAAAAAAAAACACTATCTTACCCAATGGAGAAGTAGGAAGAACAGATGACAAAAGAAAGGAAAGGGGGACAAAACAGAGGTCAGAAGCAAAACAGATTTGGAGGGAGAGAATAAAAAGAGAGAGAATAATAAATAGAAGAAAATAGGATGGAAGGAAATGCACAGTTAGTAATCACAATTGTGAATGTGAATGTAATGAACTCAACAATAAAATCAAAGCAAATAGCAGAACATATTAGAAACTAGAATCAAATAATATGCTGTTTACAAGAAACACAGTTGAAACAGAGAGACATACATAAAGTTAAAATAAGGGGCTGGGGTATTATCTATTATGTTTCAGATGTTAAAAAGGCCAGACTAGAAATCCTGATCTCAGAGAAAGCAAAAACAAAAATTGACCTAATTAAAAGGGATAAGCAAGGGCACTATGTCTTGCTAAAAGAAATTATAGAGGGGCCAGCTGGGTAGCTCAGTGGAGTGAGAGCCAGGCCTAGAGATGGGAGGTCCTAGGTTCAAATCCGGCCTCAGACACTTCCCAGCTGTGTGACTCTGGGCAAGTCACCTGACCCCCATTGCCCATCCTTACCGCTCTTCCACCTATGAACCAATACACAGAAGTTAAGGGTTAAAAGAAAAGATTAAAAAAAAAAATAAAAGGAATTATAGAAAATGTAGAAATATCAATACTAAATACATATGCACTAAACAGCATAGCATAGCATGCAAATTCTTAATGGAAAAGTTAAATGAATTACAGGAAGAAATAGTAAACCTGTAGTAGTGGGGGACCTTAACTTTCCTCAATCAGAGCTAATCTAACCATAAAATAAATGAGAAAGAAATCAAGGAAATTAATTAAAAAAGGATTATATTCCCATTTCTCAACCACTATATGGCACCTAACTATGTATCAGGACATAAAAACTCACAACCAAATTCAGAAAAACAGAACTATCAAATGTATCTTTTTCAGACTATAATGCAATAAAAATTACACTTAATAAAGGCCCATAGAAGCATAGATTAAAAATTAGTTGGAAACTAGATAATCTAATCCTAAAGAATGAGTAGGTTAAAGAAAAAATCATAGTAATAATAATTTTATTAACAAAACTGACAAGAAAACATCCTAAAATTTTTGGGACAGTGCAAAGCAGTACTTAGGGGAAAACTGACATCTCTAAATGCATACATCAATAACAGAAAGAACAGATCAATGAATTGCACATGCAACTAAAAAAAACTTGAAAAAGACAAATTAAAAATCTCTACCAAAATGGAAAGCCTAAAAATCAAAGGAGAGAATAATAAAATTGAAAGTAAAACAAAACAAAACAAAACAAAAACATGGAACTAATAAAACTAGGAGCTGGTTTTATGGAGAAAAAAAAGAAAGAAAATATAACCCAATAAAATAGATAAATCTGTGATTAATTTGATTTAAAAAAAAGAAAAGAAAATGACTAGTATCAAAAATGAAATTAATAAATGCACCACTAATGAAGAGGAAATTAAAAGTAATTATTAGAAGTTATTTTTTCCAAATTACATGCCAGTAAAACGGACTAAATGGAATGAATATTCACAAAAATATAAACTGCCCAGATTAACAGAAGAGGGAAGAGAATACACAAATAATCCTATCTTAGAAAAAGAAATTGAAGAAGCCATCAATAAGCTTCCTAAGAAAAATCCCCTGGACCAGATGGATTTATAAGTGAATTCTACCAACATTTAAGAAACAATTAAGGGGCAACTGGGTGGCTCTGAGAGCCAGGCCTAGAGATGGGAGGTTCTAGGTTCAAATCTGGCCTCAGACATTTCCCAACTGTGTGATCCTGGGCAAGTCACTTAACCCCCATTGCCTAGCCCTTACTGTTCTTCTGCCTTGGAACCAATACACAATATTGATTCTAAGACAGAAGGTAAGGGTTTAAAAAAAAAAAGAAAGAAAGAAACAATCCCAATATAAACTTGAAAAAAATAGGTAAGGGCATCTGGTGCCTAGGTAGATAAAGTGTAAGGCCTGGAGACCAAAGGTCCTAGGTTTAAAAAAGGGTCAAAGACACTTCTAGCTGTGTGACCCTGGGCAAGTCACTTATTCCAAAGCCTAGGCTTTTCAGCTTTTCTGCTTTGGAATCAATACTTAGTACTGGTTCTAAGACAGAAGGAGAGGGAGAAGGGGAGGAAAGAGAGGAAGAGAGAGAATGAATAAAAGGAGGCCTACCAAATTCTTTTTATGACACAAAAAAAATTTCTTAAACTCTTCCTTTCTGTCTTAGTAACAACTCTAAGACAGAAAGGCAGGGGTTAGGCAAACAGGATTAACTTAGTTAATTAACTAACTGGGTGCCCAGAGTCACCCAGCTAGGAAATGTCTTAGGCCAAATTTGAACCCAGATCCTACTAACTCCAGGCCTGGTGCTCTATCCGCTGAGCCAACTAGCTTGCCCTGACAAATATGGTTCTGATGCCTAAACCAGGAAGAACAAAAACAAAGAAAGAAAATTATAGTCCAATTTCCTTAATGAAAAAAAATTCCATAAAAAGTTTAAATAAAAAACTAGTAAGGAGATTATAGCAATATATCACAAAGACCATACACTATGACCAGGTGGGATTTATACTAGAAATGCAGAGTTGGCTCAATATTAGGAAAAGTATCAGTATAACTGATCATATCAATAACAAATACAACAAAAATCATATGACTATGATGTAGAAAAAGCCTTTGACAAAATACACCACCCTATTTAAAACACTAGAAAGCATAGGAATCAATGGATTCTTTCTTCAAATGACAAATAGTATCTATTTAAAACCAAGAGCAAGGCATTTATAATGGAGAAAAAATTGAAGCCTTTCCCAAAAAGATCAGAAATGAAGGATGTCTATTATCATCACTATTTTTCATTAATATACTAGAAATGCTAGCTAAAGCAGTAAAACAAGAAAAAGAAATTGAAGGAATAAAAATAGGCAATGAAGAACCAAAACCATCACTTTTTACAGATGGTATGATGGTATACTTGGAGAATTCTAGAGAATCAACTAAAAAACTAGCTGAAACAATTAACTTTAGCAAAGTTGCAAGATACAAAATCAACCTATATGAATCATCAGCTTTGGTATATACTACCGACAAAACTCATAAGAAAGAGATAGAAAGTGAACTTCCATTTAAAATAGTTGTAGAGGGCAACTAGGTGACTCAGAGGATTGACAGCCAGGCTTAGAGACAAAAGGTCCTGGTTAAACCTGCCCTCTGATACTTCCTAGCTGTGTGACCCTGGGCAAGTTAACTTAACCTCCATGGTCTAGCTCTTATCACTCTTCTGCTTTGGAATCAATACATCATATTAATTCTAAGGTGGAGGGTAAGGGTTTAAAAAATAATAATAATAATTGTAGAAGATATAAAATACTCTTATCTGCCAAGACAAACGTAGTGAACACAATTACAAAACACTTTTTATACAAATAAAAACAAATCTAAACAACTGGAGAAATACTAATTGCCAATGGATAGGCTGAGTCAATATAATAAAAATGATCATTCTTTTATTTACGGCACACTCATACTTTATTGCAGCAAAGAAAATAATCTCGGGGTTAGCCGTGAGTTGGGACATTTATAGCAAAGAATGATAATGCTACCTAAATTAATTAATTTATTCATTGCCATATCAATCAAACTACTAAAGATTATTTTACATAGTTTGAAAATTTTTTTTAATTCATCTAGGACAAACAAAAGGTCAAAAATATCAAGAGAGGGGCAGCTGGGTAGCTCAGTGGGGGGCAGCTGGGTAGCTCAGTGGAATGAGAGTCAGGCCTAGAGACAGGAGGTCCTAGGTTCAAACCTGGCCTCAGCCACTTCCCAGCTGGGTGACCCTGGGCAAGTCACTTGACCCCCATTGCCCACCCTTACCACTCTTCCACCTATGAGACAATACACCGAAGAACAAGGGTTTAAAAAAAAAAAAATATCAAGAGAATCAATGAAAATAATGTGAAGGAAGGCAGCCTGCAGCAGTACCAGATTTCAAACTATATTATAAAGCTGTAATCATCAAAACAATCTGGTACTAGCAATACCATTGCTGGGTTTGTACCCCAAAGAGATCATAGGGAAAAAGATTTGTACAAAGATACTTATAGCCGCGCTCTTTGTGGTGGCAAAAAACTGGAAAAAGAAGGGATGCCCTTCAATTGGGGAATGGCCAAACAAACTGTGGTATCTGTTGGTGATGGAATACTATTGTGCTCAAAGGAATAATGAACTGGAAGAATTCCATGTGAACTGGAAAGACCTTCAGGAATTGATGCAGAGCAAAAGGAGCAGAGCCAGAAGAACATTGTACACAGAGACTGATACACTGTGGCAAAATCGAATGTAATGGACTTCTGTACCAGCAGCAATGCAGTGACCCAGGACGGTTCTGAGGGATTTTTGGTAAAGAACGCTACCCACATTCAGAGGAAGAACTACAGGAGTGGAAACACAGAAGAAAAACAACTGCTTGAACACATGGGTTGATGCGGACATGATTTGGGAAGTAAACTCTAAACGACCATCCCAGTGCAACTATCAATAATATGGAAATAGGTCTTGATCAATGACACATGTAAAACCCAGTGGAAATGGGCACTGTCTATGGGGGGTTGGGAGGATGGAGGGGCGGTGGGGGGAGATGGAGGGGAGAATAAGAACATGAATCATGTAACTATGGAAAATTTTTCTAAAAGATAAAATTTCAAAACAAAACAAAACCATCTGGTACTACTAAGAAATGGATCAGTAGTATAGATTAGGTACACAATATGTAATAGTAAAAAGTAATCTAAGATTTGATAAACCCAAAGATCCAAGATTTTGGGACAAGAACTCCCCATATGACAAAAACTGCAGGGAAAACTAGAAAGCAGGTTGGCAGAAACTAGGGATAGACCAACTTTTCATACTTATAACAAGATTAGGTCAGAATGGATAATGATTTAGGCATAAGCAAATTGGTATAACATGGAAAAATTTTCTGTCGGATCTATGGATATGGGAAAAATTTAAATGAGAAACAGATCACAAGAAGCAAAATGGATAATTTTGATGACATGAAATTTAAAAAGCTTTTTCACTAACAAAACAAATGCAGTCAAAATTAGAAGAAAACAAGAAATAGAAATTTTTTTTACAGCAAGTTTCCCTAATAAAAACCTCATTTCTCAAATATAGGCAAAAGAGACAAATTTATAAAAGTAACAGCCATTCCCCAGATGATAAGGGTATGAAAAGGCAGTTTTCAGAAGAATAAAACAGAGCTATTTGAGAGTCACATGAAAAAAACACTCTAAATCATTACCAATTAGAGAAATGCAAATTAAAACAACTCTGAGATACCACTTTCATACTAATCAAATTGGCTAACATGAAAGAAAAGAAAAATGGCAAATGCTGAAGGGGCTGTGAAATAATTAGGACAATAATGCATAGTTGGTGGAGCTGTGAACTAATCCAACTATTCTGGAGAACCATTTGGAACTACTTGCAAAAAGGGTTATAAAAAGGTTATTTTAAAAAAAGGGGTTATAAAACTACAAATCCTTTGACCCAGCAATATCACTACTCTGCCTGAATTCCAAAGAGATCAAAGAAAAGAGAAAAGGACATATTTGTATAAAAATATTTCTAGTGGGGCAGCTGGGTAGCTCAGTGGATTGAGAGTCAGGCCTAGAGACAGGAGGTCCTGGGTTCAAATCCGGCCTCAAACACTTCCCAGCTGTGTGACTCTGGGCAAGTCACTTGACCCCCATTGCCCACCCTTACCACTCTTCCACCTAGGAGCCAATACACAGAAGTTAAGGGTTTCAAAAAAATTAAAAAGAAAAAAGAAAATTATTTCTAGCAACTCTTTTGTGGTGGAAAAAAATTGGAAATAGAGGGGATATCCATCAATTGGGAATGATTGAATAAATTGTGATAAATGATTGTGATGGAATAGTATTGTGCTTTAAGAAATGATGAGCAGGATAGTTCTGGAAACATGTGGAAAGATCTCTATGACTCCCACTCAAAATATAGTGAGAGGAACCAGGAGAACATTGTATACAGTAACAGCAATATCATAAGGATGATCAATTGTGAAAGACTTAGCTACTCTGATCAAGGCAATCCCAAAGGACCCATGATGAAAAATAATATCCATCTCCAGAGGGAGAAGAACTGATGAACTCTGAATGCAGATTGGAACATACTGGGGCTTGGTTGGGTGGCTCAGGGGATTGAGAGCCAGGTCTAGAGATAGGAGGTCCAGGCTCAAAATGTGTACTCTGATATTTCCTAGCTGTGTAATTCCAGGCAAGTTACTTAATCCCCATTGCCCAGCCCTTATACACAGTATTGATTCTACATCAGAAGATATAGGTTTAGAAAAAGAAAAGAAAAGAAAAATACTTTTCACTTTCTCTAATTTTCTTTTTTTGGTCTGTTTTCTTCAGCAACTTGGCTAATATGGGAATATGCATTGCATGACATCCTACGTATAACTGACATCAAATTGTCTGATTTCTCAAGTAGGGAGAGGGGTGGGAGGGAAAGAATTTGGAACTCCAAATGTTAAAAAATGAATGTTAACTTTTTTACACATAATAAGGAAATATTTAATGAAATATGAATATATCAAAATAAAAAAAAAGAAGCATTCCCCTACACCACAACTCTTTCCCCACCCCAAACCTCTCTCCTTCCCCACAACGTTGCCAAAGCCTGGTTTTTCAAAAAGTTCTTCCATGGTGGAAAGCAGATAAGTTTTAAATGCTTTAAATCGCTATTCACTATAAAGTGTTACAACACGTAGTAGACAGCATACTATGTCACCTACCCACCCATTTCTTGAACCTTCTTATCAGGTCAGTCTTTGGCCAAGCTATCTTCACTTGTATTGGAAGAACCCAGAACCAATCAACCTACATTACTCCCTCTCCAGAACCTGTAATACAGTCAAACTGACTTTTTATCTCTTCTCCCAGACCTTTGGACTGGTGACTCCCCCATTCCTGGAACCCATTCCCTACTCACTCATGCCTCACAGACTCTCCCCTTGAGGCACACTTCAAGCTTTCTATCAGAACTACCCATACTTTTCTGATTTCCCCAGTCCTGTTGCTAGTGCCCACCCTTTCTAATTCCCTTGCATTTATTCTCTTTATATGTATTCTGTATGTGTTTACATTTGTAATGGTGGTCTCCTCATTCAAATATAAGCTCCTAACATAAAATTATTTTATTCTTTTTATTTCTATCCCTAACACAGTGTGTAGTACATTAAAAGAGCAGTCAGTGGCCCAAAAAAGGTGTAGTGAGGAAGACAAAGAAGAGATGCTGGATCTACTCTCTCCAAATGTGGGGTGAGAAGTGCTAGAAAATAATGGGAAGGACTAGACAGATTCTGGTCAGGAGCAGCTTGGGTTTTGTTAGTGTCTATAGCAACAAAAGGCTGTCAAATACAATTCAGATGAGATGAAGTGAAGTTCATTAGCTATCCTTGGCAAGATGGAATTAAACATAAAATTTCACACCTCTGACAACTGACTACATATAGTTCATTTTCTGAAGTTTCAGCAGCTGTTGTGCAGAGAGAGAAAGCACTCTGCATCCACATTCAGGGTGGCAGAGGAAGCAAAAGATTGCTGGCCCACTTGGCAAAGCCCCTGCCAGGAGGCGTCCTTTGTTACAAGCTAAGGTAACCTGTCTAAACAGGTGTGGATCCAACCATCAGGTCTCAAGAAGAGACATTTCACACACATTCTAGCTGGTTAGAGACCAGCAACATTACTTCTCCCTGCACAGGTTCCAGAGGTCAAACAAGGTCTATGAATGCTGAGAGCAGCAAGGGCACTGAGGGGCCACTCTGGGGAGTCTGTGGATTGCAACACAGAGCCTGGGCTCCATCTGTGACAACAGTCTTTAACTTTTTATACTCACTGCTGCACTGAGGCAAGGAGAATCATTTGTTCAACTACAAAATTAAAATCAGTGTAACAACTCTCCTGGAAGACTTTCGATTATTCTAGAAAAGAGCTCACCTCTGACTCACCAAGCAGAAGCCTGGCAAATCCCAGGATTCCCTGTAAGGTTTATACACAACTAACCTCTAGCCCAGGGCCCAAGGACACTCAGGAACTGAGCCGCTAGAATGCTAAGTGGTGGTCTAAAGCCAAGACACCCTCCCTTCCATCAGATGGATATGGCTACAAGGGCTAAAGGCTGATTTACAGGCAGCCATCACTGTCATCTGTACTTTGCAAATGGTTTTACCTGCACAGGTGGCTTTGCCAGTCTGGCTAAGTAAGGTTCAACTATAGCAATCTCATACTTTCCTCATCTTCTTCCAGACCAGTTATAACAGCCAGAGAAGCCCAGCCTAAACTATGTACTTCAACCCATATAATACTGGCAAAATGTCACATATACAGCTAAGGGCCTTGCTCCCTGGAATACTGCATACCACTCTGGACAATGAACCAAGGTCACCGGAGATCCTGAGCAACAATTAAGTAGGTGAATTCTAAGCCCCATCACCCCTCCCAAAAGAGGACTCCGGCAGAGAAAATAAAAGGTTGGAGGAGGGAGGGGACTGAAGTCTTCAAACAAAACTATGAACAGTCTGATCTGGGTCAACATATCCTTCACCAAAATCTAGGGCCCTACAATTGAGACTGAAAGAGGTAGTTAAAGTTTAAGTAAACTTACCACAGAGGGTAAAAAACTCCTGAAACTGCCAAGGAGTTTGAGAGGCTAAAAAGAGAAATAGCTCAAAAAAAAAAAAATCTTGAAATGTTTCAAGATAGTTGAAACTTTAGAAAACAACCATGACCTCCAATTCACCCTTTGACCTTTCTGTCAGGGAAAGAATCCTAACTTAGAATGGCCCCAGAGGAGACAGAACAGGGACTAGGGACTGCTAAAATTTTTAGGAAATGGGTTTCTGGTCAATATAAGCAAAGATTTCCCAAAAATTTTAGCTGCCTCCACAATGGGGTGGGCTTCCTTGTAAGGTATCTTTACTACAGGAGGTATTCAAACAGAAGCTTGATGACCATTTCTCAGGGATGCATACTTTAAGAAGAGGAATCTAAGGAAAGAATCAGTAGGAAAAAAACTGCCAAACAGAAAGACAACTGGACTTGCAATCAGTAGACTACTGTGTCAGATTGCCAGGGCTGTCACCCATCTACCTTAGGATAGACAACTATTTCTTCATCTGCAAAATGAATGAGTTGGCCTGGATGACCCTTAAAATCCTGTCAAATTCTAACATTCTTGGATTTTATGGGTTGGACCAGGAAAGGTACCTGAAAATCCAGCTCTGTGACTCCTTAAGACCTTCAGAAACTACATCCTAATAGCAAAGGGGGATATCAGATTTGACTTCCTAAGTCAACAAAGGCTACCAACCTGGCTTTAATGAGCTAAATGATTAATGTGCCACTCCAACTTCAAAACTGGAGAACACCTGACCCACTCCTCCTTGGAAACACTCATTTTTTGCTCACAACTCCTATGTGTTTCTTAAGCACTGACTGTTTCAGGTCCTGTGCTAAGCTGGGGATATAAATATAGGTGTTAAGCTGTCTCTGACTTCAAGGAGATTATATTCTAATTCAGGAAGACAATGTGTAAAGAGGTGAAACTATGGACATGCTCCTAAAAAGTCCTTTGTCAAGTGATCCTATTTAATTTACCCTTACTATAATTTCAGACACATTAAAAAAAATTAGTTTCAAGGGGTAGTAGCTTCAACACTTAACTTTTAAGATTCTTTAAACTTAATATACTGGATAGCAGTTCTCAAAGTGTGATCCAGGGAACCCTGGTGGTCTCTGGGGACTCATTAGGAGGCCTGTAAAGTCAAAACTAATTTTATGATAATACTAAGACATTTTAATTTCTAATATATAAATAGTGATAGATCTCAAATAAAAGTTTTCTGGGAGATTTGCAATAATTTTTTTTTGTTTGTTTGTTTTTTTTAAACCCTTAACTTCTGTGTATTGGTTCCTTGGTGGAAGAATGGTAAGGGTAGGCAATGAGGGTCAAGTGACTTGCCCAGGGCCACACAGCTGGGAAGTGTCTGAGGCCAGATTTGAACCTAGGACCTCCCGTCTCTAGGCCTGGCTCTCAATCCACTGAGCTACCCAGCTGCCCCCTGATTTGCAATAATTTTTAAGTGTAAAGGAAAAGGTCATTAGGTCAAAATGTTTGGGAACAGCTGTATAAGAGAACGTCTTTGCTTTCTGAAAAGAAATACATATATCTTTTAAACCCTTACCTTCTATCTTAGGAGCAATACTAAACATTGGTTCCAAGGCAGAAGGGCTAGGCAATTGGGGTAAGTGACTTGCCAAAGCTAGGAAATGTCTGAGGCCACATTTGAACCCAGGACCTCTCGTCTCCAGGCCTGGTTCTCTATTCATTGAGCCATTCTAGCTACTCCAAAAGAAGTCTTCTGTAATATAAATAACCATTTCCAATCTTGTTGCTTTGTGAATTTTGGACTTTCCTACACTAGTCTGTTTTTAAATTATGTATACCTTTATAGCATCTTATTAATATCTGCAAAATCAACATTTAACCAATTTATCTCCCATTATTATAAGTCCATTGGCTGGTCATCTTCCTCAGGAAACATTTGAATATCCTATTATGCCATATAATTTCAGCCCAATATATTTTGGGGAAAAAATGAAGCATTGACCTGAAATCTTTGCAGCCTAAACTTGGAAAAATGTCAAATCTGGTCTCCTTTGACTCTAGACTTTAGGATTTTTTTCAATACATATCACTACAGTTCACTCCACAATATCAATCAACCCTTTGGTTTTAATCACTAAAGGTATATTTTTTGGATGTGGCTAATGCAGGGATTTGTTTTGTTTGACCAGAAGTCTTGGTTTGTCTGTCTTTCTCATTGGGGAAAGTGGGGGGAAATATTTTCCTTAATTAAAAAAAAGGTAAGAAAAAAAATACATTAAAAATCAAATCTGCCCTTTTTTAATCCTCACTAGTAATTTACCATAGTCCAGAGAAAGAATTTTGTTACAAAGGACAACAAATGCTTTACCTGAGACCTATCTGACCTCATTAATACAATCCCTTATCTCTCACTTATCAAGACCAAGGACAAAAGTGCAAAGTAATGGCACATTTGAAATCAAGAGTCCCATAAAATCCCCAAGTACAGTTCTAAATCTGATTTCAACGATGAAACTAAGAATCTCATTAGCTAAAGGTGATATAGTTATTCCTCACAAAGACCATTCTGCATGGACACCAATGTCAATTTATCAAACGCATCATATTTTTATTGTTTTAGGGTAATAGTGATAAACTTAAGATTAGAGAAAGTAGGCTTTTCATGGTGGCTATTCTGGATTCACAAACAAATAGTACAAACTTCTGATCCAGTTTTTAGGCAGTGAATTAGGAAGAGAAACCTAATCCTAGTATTCCTTTCTAGGATTAGGTACCCAAGGGTTCTTTAGAAACCCAACTTTTTGCAAGTACATTCTGTTAATGACACTGGTCAGTTTAGCTGTTATTTGAAGGGGGGGTGGGTGAGTGGGTGGAGAGGAAGGGGTTACAATTCAGTGACCAAAAAGCTGCTTTTCTGGGACTTCCTCATCCCAAAGAACTGTTTCTAAACAAGGTATTTTGGGGTTGGGAAAGTGATATTAAGAAATTTGAGATCCTGGAAAATTCAGGAAGCTTACCTCCCTGCCTAAACATATGCAACGGAATGAAGGAGCATGGTTAAGCCTAATTCTCTAAATCCTGTTGTATACACCTGCCTTTCTCTGGGAAATCACTTAAAGACAAGTGAATAGGGGGCAGCTGGGTAGCTCAGTGGAGTGAGAGTCAGGCCTAGAGACAGGAGGCCCTAGGTTCAAACCCGGCCTCATCCACTTCCCAGCTGTGTGACCCTGGGCAAGTCACTTGACCTCCATTGCCCACCCTTACCAATCTTCTACCTATGAGACAATACACCGAAGTACAAGGGTTTAAAAAATAATAATAATAAAAAAAAAAGACAAGTGAATAAGTCATGATATTAGGGAAAAATCTATAAATAACAGAAGTATACAGTTACATGCACACAACCATTTAAAATTTTTCTTTTATTCCTACTTTTTTATTTTAATGCTGGTCAATAAAAGTTAAAATGAAATTGTAAAAAAAAGAAAAAGAGAGAGAGAGAGAAACCATCACTATAGTTTAAAAGGGTGACAGGTTTGCACAAAGACTATAATTCTTCCTCACCAAGGCCAGCTACCCTATATTTCATCTGCCAATATGGAAAGTGATTATTGTATCCAGTCTGCAGAATTTTGTATTTGGGATCAGAGAATATAGCACTTGCTTCTTTCCTAAACCAGTTTGGAAATAGGATTAAAGTTACTGGAAAGTTAAGCATATTAAAGAATCTGTAGCTACTCCCCTGCATTGTTTCGAATTCAATATTCTCTCAAGAATATTCTCTCAAGAATTCATACTTTCCTATATAAGGTGCTGCCTACGTTTTCTATTTTCCTCCCCAAATGACTCTAAAATCACACCATTTTTGAACTCAAGATCAACTGAACTCCAAAATTTTACATTTAGAAGAAACTGAGTCCCAGAGAGGGGAGACCATGTGGTATAGTGGAAGGAACACTAGCTTTGGAGTCAGAGGCCTTGGATTCAAAATCCATCCTCTGACACTTAGCACTCTACCTGTGTGACCTTGGGCAAATTGCCTCCCCATCTATAAAAATGAAGGTGTTTGGTTAGATGGCCTGAGGTCTCTTCCAACTGAAGATGTGTGATCCTAAGTGATTCATCCATGGCCATAAAGAACTAGGACTAAAACCCACACCTATTACTGATTTTCCAGGCCAGTGTTGTTTCCAAGACTTTAATCTGCTCTGGTCAATTTCTCACAAACTGTTTTTAAGAAAGAGTAAAATGAAACTATGAACATGAGATTCTCTAGGATATTTCCTTCAGTTCCAAGGGACACCTTCAGTTGTCACTAATTGCATAAACTAACTATTGGGAATTATTTCCTGAGGTCTATATGGGATTTAGCAACCACAAATGCTAAAAAATGAAGTAAATTCTTCATTTCTGTTTTAGATTTAGCACTAAGAAAGCAACCTCTTAATCCAAATGTGTAGCTGTCCCAATTATGGAGTTTACCAACTCTATTTTGCCTAATCTGGGCTACCTCATGGGGGTGTGTGGTGAAGGTCAAAAGAATATCTGTAAAGCAATTACCATAGCATTCAGCTTTTTGTCAGGATTCTCTTCTCTATTCCCTACCCTGGCTTTACTGCATGGAATTTAAGAAAGTGCACACAACCTAAATGAGATTTAACTCAATGGGAATTGTGGTTTAACTAGGATTTCACAAGTAAACCACGATTTGATTATTTTTTTTTCTCTTCTTGTCTAAGGGAAAGATTTTCCCATACTTTCAGATTTAAATGTTATAAGAAGTCAAGACCCTGGAAATGAAGCTTCCAAATAATTTATAATCACTACTTAAAAGCAGAGAGTATTCCTCTATGCACAATTATATTTCCTTATTTGATGTCCTAGACTTCCACAAATTGTGCGCTTTCTTATCTCATTGCAAAATCCTTAAGCCTAAGGGGAAACATACCCAGTAAGACTTTCTCTTCCTCCTTAAATTCTCCAGGAGAAACATTCATTAGTAAACTCAATTTGGGGCTTTTCCCCTAACTTAAATGGAGAAAGTTGTTACTTTTCCTACTCAAGCAAAGGCCATTCCATTTAAGGACATCTCAATTACCTTGCTTATCAGTAGGTGGTGCCACCCGAAGTGGGAATGGGACAATCTACACGCAGCAGTCAGGTGAAAGGTACAAACTACAGAAGGCTCTGGCACTGAAAGCGACCAGCTGCCAGATCCAACACAGGAAGCCAGCCAGGTTGTGACAGTAAACCAGCAGAGCTCAGACAAGCAAGTGGGGGGGGGAGGGCTGAGATGAAAAGTGAATGCTGCACAGGGCCCAGACTCCTAGGAATTAAGCATGCCATGAAGGTCGGTCACTATGTAGAAAAGAATTCCTCGCTCTTCAAATGTCAAAAGAGTGTGGGTTTCAACAGGACTCCCAGGAGACAGTCTCCTCCTACATGCTCTCTGCAACACCACCACCCCACTTCCTTCCTAGTCGCTCACGATCAGAAGAGCACCCTGGTCCACATCACATTCCGGCTGGGCTAAACTATCACCTGCGGGACAGCAAGGGAACTTTGAGAACCATATAGAAGTAATGTCGAGTCAGTTCTGCACTCAGTCGGCGAGAAGATGAGTGGGATGCAAGGCAGAGCAGAACAGAAGACCTTCGAACAGGAGAGGTAAAATGTACAAGACCCACTCCCAACACTAGAACCCCAGGGTTCCCTCGGCAAACCCTAACCAACCCCCAACCTCCATCCATTCTAATTAATCACCTCTCCCGAATTCCCTCCCCGCCCCCACCCACTACTACTTAGCCCAACCTGGCCATACTAGCCCTCCCTCCTTCCCAACGTGTTCCCATTCTTCTCTTCATCCATCCTTTTTCTCTCCTTTACAAAGTCTAGACCTGTAGACTGGCCTTCGCTTCAACAAACCAATCAATCATTTTTATTAAGCTCCTACTAGGTGCAGGAGGGAATAGGCTATACTTTAGGAACACAAAGACAAAAAAGCAGTCCCAGTCCTTGAGGTGTTTCCATTCTAATGGGGGAAATAATCAGTATAATGTAATCAACACAGGGTTTAGACAAGTCATACATCCGTATAGCCACCCCATCTTAGGGCAGCCCTCACTCCCACCCCCCCAGGACAGACTCCCTCCTCTTCAGGCCCCTCTCGGCAAGTCCTCCACCTCCCCCTTCTGGGAGAACCCCCCACCGACCTCACTCAGTGCCCCTTTCAGGGAAGATCCCTCTCACTGTAAACCCCAGTCCATTCCCACCCTCCTTCAGAGCCCCCCACCCCC
>NC_058132.1:81377508-81500711 GCF_016433145.1 Gracilinanus agilis | reverse complement strand
CCGCGTCCCGGAGCCGGGGGGGGGCTGCTCGGCGCTCCGTCCCGGTGGGCGGGAGGCTGGGGGGCCGGGGGCGGGAGAGCCGCTCTACCGCCGCCGCCCAGCGCAGCCGCCCGAGCCGCCGCCGCAGCCGCTGCCGCCGCCGCCCGAGCCGCCGCCTCCCTCCATGGCTGCGGCGCCGCCACCTGACAACGGAAGTGACGCACCGCCACCCCCACGACCCAGCCCCCCTAGCTCAGAGCTCCGCCTTTCTCTTCCAGTGAAGGGAGTGGGGACGGTTTGTGGGCTCCTTAACCCAACCCGGCCCAAAACCCGTCGAGACGTTGATTGGCCTCTGGGGAGCGGCCATATTGGTGCAGGGCGGAAGCTTTTCGACTTCAGGTCTGAGGGGCCGGGTCCCGATGGTAACTGGCTCTCAGTGGGGACGGGGCTGAAAGGATAGGAGTGATTGGCGGCTGAGTAAGAGGGGGCGGGCCCAACTTTCCCAGCTCCTTCGGGCGTGAGACCACGAAAACGATGACGGCTTAGCTCCGCCCCTCACACCACCCCCGCCCAAATCCTACCGAGAGCCCTGAATCACGCAGTCGCACCCACCTCCCGCCCCCTTCGGAAATCCGCTGAGACCGTTCGACTGTTACTCGGGGCTGAGCTGCCCAAAGGGGGCGACCCCGGGAATACCGTATATATCAGAAAAGTGGCCTGATCCTGGAACTCCATGATAATCTCTGGAAACAAGTTTTCTGGAGCCATGTGTTTATATTTCCATTGAGTCCGAATGTTAAAAGGAATGATATTAATAACAGCTAATATTTATATAACATTTACTAGATGCCAGGCACAATGCCAAGCACTTTACAATTATTATCTCATTTATTTAATTCTTTAACAACCCTGGGAGTTAGGTACAATATTATCATTCCCAGTTTACAGATGAGAAAACTGAGTCAGGCAGAGGTTTTGTAACTCTGTAACCCAGGCTAAAAGAGTGTCAGATGCCAAATTTAACTTTGGCCCAGGACTCCAAGAGTTATTTATTACTGACCATAATGACATCATCAATAATAATAGCAGCACACATTTCTAGAACACTTTCCTAACACAGATCCCTATTGGGTACAATACCACCACATTACAGATGAGGAAACTGAATCTCACAGAAGGGAAGAGACTTGCCTAGTGCCACACAGATACAAAGCTGGCCCCTGAGACTCATGACTTTTAGCCCAGAACATCTGACAGGGAGTCCTTAAGGTCTTTGCAGCACTGATTTATCTCCTTTGATACTGACAGCAACCCGGTGAAATAGATGCTATTATTCTCAAGAGCAGAATTGGTGCTTAAGAAATACTTGTGGATCATGACCATTTTACAGATGAGGAAACTGAAGCCCTGCACCAAAATGCCCAATGCCCCTGCACCCCCTCGTGCCAGCAGATATATATATATATAGTGCCTGCTCATACCTTGAACACTCAGGGGAGAACTCATCAGAATAGTGCCATCTCCTGCATTAGCTGGAGAGATCCTAGGAAGCAGGGACTGGGTTTGGCTTTTTTTGGTACCCCTGGTGCTTCGCAGTGGCTGGCATATAATAGGTGCTTCGTAGTGGTTTGCTGTCTTGAATTTAGCCCAACCTCAGTCCTTCCTCCAAGCCACCTGCCTCCAGAGCCTGCAAGCCTCCTGCCTTCTGTTTCTGGCTCTGAAAAGCACAATTTTATCCACACCACCATCAGTGGTTACCCTATCACACCACATTCAATATTCTTATGACATACCTGACCATATGGCCAATTTGTGTTCTCTTCTATTAGAGTACAAGCAATGGGCAGCTAGGTAGCACAGTGATAGATCATTAGGTACAGATTTGGAAGGACCTAGATGCAAATCTGATGTCAGACACTTCCTAAATGTGTGACCCTGGGCAAGTCACTTAACCTCAATTGCCTAGTCCTGATGTCTCTTCTGTCTTAGATGACAAGGGTTTAAAAAAAAACAACCGTGCAAGTTACACGAGGACAGAGACTATCTTTTTTGTGTTTTTAGATTCAGACCATGCTTAGAACTTAGAAAGTACTTAATGTTCAGTCATTCTTTCATTCCTATCTCTGGTCCATCTGGCCACATCCTTCCATCCTTTTTATTCTCTTGCCAACCAGAGTACCATAGTGGGAAAATTGGAGGAAGTAGATTGAGATTTCTGCTCTGCTTCTGAACATTTGTGAGATCTGGGCAAGTCCCTTCTCTCTAGGTCTTAGTTTCCTTATCTGTAAAATGAGGAACCTCTTTTTCTCTCTCTCTTTTTTTTTTTTAACCCCTTGTACTTCCGTGTATTGTCTCATAGGTGGATGATTGGTAAGGGTGGGCAATGGGGGTCAAGTGACTTGCCCAGGGTCACACAGCTGGGAAGTGGCTGAGGCCGGGTTTGAACCTAGGACCTCCTGTCTCTAGGCCTGACTCTCACTCCACTGAGCTACCCAGCTGCCCCCTGAGGAACCTCTTTTTAAAGGAAGTGACCTCTAAGATCCTGAACATCTGTAAATTTCTGACCTATGGTCTCTAAAGCCTCTTCTAATTCCAACTTTAAATTATATTTACACATATACATTTTATATGTATGCATATATATTTGTTAACTTTATATTTTTGCCACATATGTCTTTGTTGACTCTCCCACTAGAATATAAAACTCATTTTGAATAGTAATTCTTTTATTCTTTGTACCTGCATCTCTAGGGCCTAGCCCAGTGCCTGGGACATAGAGTAGGTGCTTAATAATTTATTTATTTATTGGGTGGGGGGATTTTTACCTTGTCTTTGTATGAATTCTAAGATAGGGGAGCAGTTAGGACTAGGCAATTGGGATTAAGTGACTTGTCCAGGGTCACACAGCCAGGAAGTGTCTGAGGTCAAATTTGAACCCAGGACTTCCCACCTCCAGGTCTGTGCTACCTAGCTGCTCTATAAATATTGTTTGATCCATCCTTCTCCATGGTTCTTCTACAGCAGGGGTTGTTAACCTTTCTTTTCTTTTGAATATTTTCCCCTAATTACGTTTCATGTTCTTTCCCTCTCCCCAAACCCCTTTAGCCCCCCTTAGCTGACACACAATTCCACTGGGTTTTACATGTATCATTAAGACCTATTATTGATAGTTGGACTAGAGTTCTCATTTAGTGTCTTCATCCCCAATAATATCCCCATCAGTCCATGTGTTTAAGCAGTTGTTTTTCTTCTGTTTCTCCTCCCACAGTTCTTCCTCTGGATGTGGCTAGTTTTCTTTCTCATAAGTCCCTGGTTGTAAACTTTCAATGTCATGGATCCGTTAGTCCATTGGACTGAGCTTCTTGAAGGCAAGGATTCTCTTTTACCTTTCTTTGTATCATCAATATTTAGTACAGTGTCCAGCACACAGTAGGCACCTGATAAACGCTTATTGACCTAATTTGACCCCATATGCAGACTGGTGAAGCCTATGGACCCCTCCTAAGAATAATGTTTTTAAATGCACAAAATAAAATACATAGAGTCATAGGGTAAATCAATTACATCAAAATGTTTATAAAAAAATATTAAAAAACAAAAACAAAGGGACAGCTGGGTGACTCAGTGGATAGAGAGCCAGGCCTGGAGATGGGAGGTCCTGGGTTCAAATGTGACCTCAGACACTTCCTAGCTGTGTAACCCTGGCCAAGTCCCTCAGCTTCAATTGCCTAGCCCTTCCTGCTCTTCTGATTCTAAAACAGATGGTTAGAGTTTAAAAAAAAAAAAAAAAAAAAAAAAGGCAGCTGGGTAGCTCAGTGGAGTGAGAGCCAGGCCTAGAGACAGGAGGTCCTGGGTTCAAACCCAGCCTCAGCCACTTCCCAGCTGTGTGACCCTGGGCAAGTCACTTGACCCCCATTGCCCACCCTTACCACTCTTCCAACTATGAGACAATACACCGAAGTACAAGGGTTTAAAAAAAAAAAAAAAAAAAAAAAAAACAACCAAGTTCAGGGATCTCAGGGTAAGAACCCCTGCAGCCCAAAGTCATTGTTTCATTCTCTTTTGCCTTGGGGCAAGACAATAGCCAGTTCCTTCCTCCCCTCCTTTCTGACAGATTCCACCTGTTTCTACTGACTCCAGAGGCCGGATCCTGTCAGTCACCTGTTCCCCTATCTCAGGACTCTGAGCTGTCTAACCTCAGTCCCTCCTGCTGCAGTTTCGGCAGCCTATTTCCCTCCTGGTGTCAGCAACCACACCCACCATGAATCAGCTCCTTGCAGCAGCAGATGGGGCCTTTAAAGAGATTGCATCATGCTAGGTGACTCATGCCCCTCTCTGGGCTTTGTTGTGCCTCCCAGAGCTAAGGATCTGCCAAACACAGAAGTTCAGCAGCCTCAACTGGCTGCAAACCCCGAATTTCCCTTCTGCCAGTTCTCCCTCCTCCAGGGAAAAGCCCAGTGAGCTGTCGCCTCTAGGGGAGAGTTGAGAGGCTAAGAGAGCCGGCATATTGATTATGTATGTGTCCCCCATTCTATCTCCCTGTGGGAGTATTTCCATGTCTCTCCCTGAGTGTGTTAGGTTTTAGCTTTGTGCCTGTTGCTGTATTCCCTTGTCTCCCGGTCTGAAGCTTGTGGAGTCACGTGGATCCAATCTGCCCCTCTGGATGCCAGTTTCTGGATGCCTTTGGGCATGAGTGTTTGTGTGGCTGGACACCCTCTGGATATGAATCTTTGGTGAGATCCAGCCTCCCACTCAGTGGACAGGTTCTGCTTCTGGACACTTCAACGGGTCTAGAACTTTGAGGTCATCGAATCCATTTTATGATTAAGCTCTAGAGAGGGGAAAGAAAGGGGTCTTGCCTGTGGCCAGAGTGGCACAGCTGGCTCTACAGCCTAGGTTTCCTCAGTAACTTGATCAGGTCCAGATGGCATTGGGGCTAAAATCCTTTCTGAGATTGTCACCCTAAACCCAGTGCTCTCCCCACAATACCATCCTGCCTCCCCAATAACAAAACAGGACTCCTTCCTCAAAGGAATATCTTTTCTTTTGTTCTCATACTTGCCAGCCCTCACCAATAACTAGGGGTAGGGAGCGTTTGGATGTCAGGAAGACCCTAAGGAAAGCAGGTCTGTCTCCAGAGAAATCGCTAAGAACAAGGAGGAAAGAAAGCAAGGAGCAGAAATGTTAGGGTGTTGGCCAGAGATGTATTTAAGAAAGACTTGGGTGTGGGGGGAGCATGGATGGATCTGTGGGTGTAATTTGATCCCTTTTCCTACTACAATCTCCAAGACACTGAGTCCCCTTGTCCCTCCCCAGTTCCCATCCACAGGGACTGTGTCCCCCATTCACAGTCTGCTTCCTGTACTCTGCCAACCTGGCTAAGAAATTCAGTTCTTCATTAGCAAAAGAGTCTGGCGCTGTGCTCTCCTATTGAAACAATCTCCTGTTTTTGAACTATGAGTGTTCACACAGCCTCAGATGCTGCAACAGATTACATAGATTTGGGGTTAACCTTTCAAAGGAAGAAAGGGTTGTGGTGCTTCTGGGTTTGTCTTTCAGCAAATCTGGTGGATATTTCCACAGGTTCTCAGAGCTGGAAGGGACCTCAGAGACCATTTAGTTCAGAGGTTCTTCACCTGGGATCCACAGACTCATCGTAGCTAGGTATCACAGTGGATAGAGTGCTGTGCCTAGAGGCAGAGAGAGACTCATCTTCCTGAGTTCAAATCTGGTCTCAGACACTTTCTAGCTGTGTGATCCTGGGCAAGCCAATTCACCCAGTTTGCCTCAGTTTCCTCATCTGCCAAATGAGCTAGAGAAAGAAATGGCTAAATCACTCCAATATCTTTGTCAGGAAAACCCCAAATGGTGTGTGTTTTGGTTTTATAAAATTATTCACTTACAAAAATTAATAATATGGACGTGTATAAACCAGATTGAATTGCTTGCCAGCACAAGGAAGTGGAGAAGGAAGGAGCAAGACAATTTGGATCATATATCTCTGGAAAACATTGGAAATTTATTACATATAATTTGTAAAAAAATTAAGAAAAAGAAAAGAAAACCCCCAAAGAGGTCACAAAGAGTTAGATGTTACTGAAATGACTGAACAACAACTTGGCTAGGGGGGGAAAATGACATCTTCATTTTGATTAGCCTTTGGTTTTCTCTGTGATCTTGTGCTAAAAACATTCTCCTGAAAAGAGTTACATAGGTTTCACTGGGCTGCCAAAGGGGAGCCAATAAGATTAAGAAATCTTGGTCTTGGGGGCAGCTAGGTGGCTCAGTGGATTGAGAGTCAGGCCCAGAGATGGGAGGCCCTGGATTCATAATTGATCTCAGACACTTTCTAGCTGAGTGACCTTGGGCAAGTCACTTAACCCTCATTGCCTAGCACTTACCATTCTTCTGCCTTGGAACCAATACACAGTATTCAATCTAGGACTGAAGGTAAGGGTTAAAAAAAAAAAAAATCTTGGTCTGGTCCACCCGACACCTGGGCAGGAATGGCCCTTTACAACACTTCCAGTAAGTGTTCAATCCAGAGCTCCCTCTTTCTGAAGATAGCCCCATTCCACTCTGAGGTAGCTGTAACTGTTTGGGTATTCATTTACTTCTCTGCTGCAAAGGTCTGTCTTCCCAGGCCCCCTGCTTCAGGCACCAAGGAATTTGGCAGAGTGGCTAGGAGAAGTCCAACGGGGGATGCCCCAGAGAGGCCTCATGCCTTGCCTCAAGATGCTCCTTTCCTTCCCAGGGGATGGGACAGGATGTGGCTGGGATATTGGAAAGTCCCTGGAATGGTTCCTGACATGGTATTATTTTGGATTTTCCAAAGGACTCATTATCTTCTTCTCTTTGACACGGACACTATCATCTCCCTCCTGTCCTCCCATGTTCTACCTCCCCCACCCCTTATTTAGCTGATTAAAATTATGAAACTTTTGGGGGCAGAGGAGAGAGAAAAAGAGAAGGAAGGACACATGACTACAAAGCCAACCCAAAGGCGCCAGCCTGGGAGGAGGGAATGAAACCCTGTCAGGACATGGATGTGGGGAGATTGGTGTGTGACAAGACACACACGCACACTCTACGCCCCATCTCCTGCTCCGGGGATGCAGACAGTACCTGCCACAACAAAATGACGCCTGTCACAACAGCTTGAGACGGCTGGCTGCCGATGCACAGGCTCCCTGAGCAGCTGGTGACTGTCACAGAAGGGAGGGGGCGAGGGAGCAGGCAGGCTCACTCCCCACCCTTCCCCCTGCACCATCCTGGGAGGGGGGGGTGTCTCTGGCATGCCCTCAGGGGTTAGGCTCCTGGGTTGGGGGCAATCGAGAGAACTGTTTCCTCTGGTGGGAGTAGCTTCTTTGCTCGGCCTCAGCTTTCTGTATTACTGACCCTCTTCAAACGGATGAGGTGAGCAGCTATGGAAGGAGATGAATTCCCAACACTAGTTTATTTATCTGACCTCTTAGTCCTCACCATCAATATGATGGAAAGAATCCTCTGGCTTGGGAATCAGTAGATATAGTCTTAGTCAGATGACCCAGGTTTAAATGCCATCTCTGTCACTACCAGCATGACTCTAGGAAAGTCACTTACTTTTCTGGGTCTGTTTCCTCATCTGTAAAATAAGGAAGCTGGAATAGCTGCTGAGGTCCAGATCTGGCCCTGAATCACTGAGCCCATAAAGCTCTCCTGGAGCCCCAGTTCAGCTACTATTAGCTTTGTGACTTTGAACACGATGCTTCCCTGGACTTTCCTAATCTTGGGCTAGTTGTTCTCTTGAGGCCTTCTTGTCTTCAGAATCCATTGGTCACCTGCTCATTCATTCCATTAGGAAGAAAGAAAAAGCCAGAGGGATTTGATTTTCCGCCTGGAGGCAGCCAAACAGATCGGAATTCATAACTAACTGCCACACCTCCATTCCTGCTCTTCCCCAAGGGGGAACAATGTTTTCCAAATTTTAAGTCAGTTAAAGTAAATCGAGCAATAGGCAGGTTTTGGGGGTTTCCATTTCCCAGGTGCTTGGTCATTCAGTAGTTAACATCCATTTCCACAATGAGAGCAGAGGTCTTTCCTTTTTGTCCCTTGAGTTGGGGGCTCAGTGAAAAACAATTGGGACATAATCCCTAAGGGGCTTCCCACTCCATCTGGGCATGCCAAGAGAAAAACAGGACAGAGCTCTCCTCACCCTCTCTAGCTGTCTCTCCCAGTTCCATTGTCTTTTTCCTCTACACAAAAGGAAACAATGAATTCCAGACCCCTCATTTTGTGGTCTGGCAGCCTATTCCTCAATGCTGAAAAACTTGGCATACAATATCAAGTGAGAAAACATACACAAACCTCAAAACACTATATAAATCCTGGTGACTATTGCTATTTTACTATTGTAACAGAGTTTTTGGGGGGCAGACACACTCCCGAGGAGCCTATTTGGGCTTGTCATTCCCTCAACCTGCTTCTTAACTCATTTTTATATTCTCATCACCCTGACTTCTAGGGTAATCCAGGGATTTATATACTGATAATAATCTCACACTCCCATAATCATTTAGGGTATACAAATTGCTTTTCCCACAATAGCAGTACAAGACTGGTAATGCAGGTTTTATCCCTATGTGGGGAGGCAGGTGGTCTGGACCTTCTATAGCATCATCAGGGGGAACTTCAGTTATGGAAACTGCTTCCACAAAGGTAAACTAGTGATGTATGGGTGAGTCTTGGGGACTTGCAGTATGCAATTAGTATGTATTAGAAGCAGGATTTGAACTCAGGTCTCAAATCCAAAGCTGGCTCTCCTTCCACTATTCCATGCTTCCTTTCACCCTAGCTTTACCCAGAAAGAAAGAAATGGTAGCCCTAGTGGCCAGGGCTCTTTTCTGTCCAGAATTCCTTGTGTCCAGGCTGAGCCTGGACTTTCTTTTTTCTTGACTTTTTTCTGACTTCTTTCCAAATCCCACTCCCTTGCTCCTTACCCCACCCAGGGTCTGCTTTCAGTGGGGCTACTGCAGATTCAGAGGCAATCAGTTCTCCAACACTTTTAAAACCAGCAGTCTGGCCTTCCATCTAAATCCCAGTACCCTATTTTCTGCAGGCTCCTGCTCCTTTCTGACATTTATTCATCTTCAGCCTTTTGTCAGAGATAGTTCACGGCAGATGGTGGTAACCTTGATCTTCCTTCTGCCTGCCATTCAAGCATTGTGCCCATGAAGGTACGCTCTGTGAGGTGGCTCTTCCTCATCTCCTCTCACTAGAGGAAAACCTATTCCCATAAGGCACCGAGTGTTTTCCTTTGATCTCTGTCCCTTGTCTGCTAGGAACTCTTTGTGAAGGTCCATCCTCTGTGCTTTGGGCAGTCGGGACTGTTTCAGTTACAGGCACTGGAGAATGCCTGTGAGTGATGTGAGAGCGATCAGGCAGCAGGGCAGAGATGAGATAGGCCTCCTGGAACATCCTTGTCCTGAGAACAACGCTTTTCCAACCACAACCTCCTGGGCCGAGCCTGATAAAAACCACTTCAGCATTAATACACACCCGCCAAGGGCACTGTTGACATTATTGCCAATGACCATAGGCCACGGAGGTCATTTTTAGCCTCGGTGAATGGGGATTTCTGACTCGCTGTATAGATTATTTCCTCCCTTCCTCCCAAGGGCTTCATCTCATCATTGCAAACCTGAGATGTGCCCTCTGCTTGCCTCCGGGAGTCCCTGGTGGCTGAACTCTTAGGAACCAGGAACCCACAGCTTGCCCTCATTCTCAGAAAACAAAGGTCAAGCAAATAAATTGCCTCAACTGAGAAAACAAAGATGTTTAGGCTGGAATAGAGGTTTAGGGGGAACCAGATCACTGTCTTCTCTTATTTGAAAGGCTGGCATGTGGAGAAGAAATGGCACAGATGTTTCTAGGACCCAAGAGCAGAACTTAAAGTGATGGGAAGTTGCGGGGAGGTCAGTTTTAGCAAAACATCAGGAAGAACTTCCTAATAAGAAAAGTTGTCCAACAATGGAATAGAAATTCATAATATTAACTCACATTTATGTAGAGATTTCAGGTTTACAGTGGAACCTGCTGGTTTACAAAGTGAAGTGTTCAAATAGGCACAAATAGACTCTCTGTCTGCAAGGCTGCAGCTGAAAACTGGACTAGGGGAAAATCTGACTAGATGACCTTTCAGGTTCCTTCTAATTCTAGAATTCTAAGATTCAAGGAAAAACAAACAAACAGTTCCTTTCCCTACTAGATTTAAGCGCTTTAATTCTGCACAATACTGACCGACTAATGGAGCCATGGGGGTCAGAGAAAGTCTAGAACCCTTGTATTTGAATCCAAGTTTGATTTGAAAAGTAAACAATTGAACCGGAGAGGGCTCACAAAGGACTCTTGGGCCAGTACATTTAGCAGCAAAGATCATTCGTTCATTTTTGGAAAGTATTAAAAATGGCTAAAATTAATCCTTTAATACAGAATCTGGGAGCTCCACATGTACAGTTGGTCAGTTAGCCAAGTCCTAATGCCAGGAAGTATAGGGGAGAGTCTTTAATCCAAGACTACTGCTGCTATATCAGATTTTGGGTACCTGGATTGAGCTCTAGACTTGTAAAAGGCAAATGTGGCTTCAGAATGAGCTTGTCCTTCTTGTGGTCTGCCTCCTAATAGGGGAGAACTGGCTGTCAGAAAGCAGTTCAGCAGCCCCCATTTAAAGCTATAAAGCAAAGTCTGAAGGAATCTGAGTGAGGAGAGAATGTCTTTCATTTGTACTTCCTGGCAGGAAATTCCCTCCGGCCCTTACCCTCACTACCAAAGTTACGCACTCGATGGATGGCCTGAAGTTGCTGTTCAATGGTGGCAGTGATATCTACATCGTCAGGAATGTGGACGTAGCGGACATTGCGACCAGTCACAAAGAGGTCATCGAGATGGACCTGCTGGCCCTGCCGGTCTGTGTAGGTGACCTCAGCCAGGCGGATGTTCATGAAGGCATCCACGTTGTCCACTCGGCCACGGGCCACAGTCTCATCCCGTAGGTCCACTGTAGTCACCAGGCCCCGGAGGCCCTGCAACAGGATGACCAGGCTATTCTCGGCAATAGTGCGCTCCTTTACTGAGTGGCTGACCTCCATCTGGCAGACGGTGGGGATGCTTTAATACTTCACTGAAGGCAAAAGGAAACATATCTAAGCAGAGTCGAGTGAAAGGTCCAACTCATTCCTTACAGAGTCATTAAAGATAGAAGGCAGTTACATTGAGATCATCTAGTTTCTGGGTAATGTGAACCTGTATGGCAATTTGGTGAGGCATACATACCTCTAAAATGTACATAATAAAATACATAGAATTACCAAGGAAGCCAGTCATAATGAAACATGATTATCAAAATATTTTTTAAAACAAGTTCACAGGTTCCAGGTTAAGAAACTTTGATCTTGAGAGCAGCTATGTGGCTCAGTGGATAGAGCCAGGCCTAGAGACAAGAGGTCCTGGGTTCAAATTTGACCTTAGACATTTCCTACCTGTGTGACCCCAGGCAAGTCACTTAACCCCAATTGCCTAGTCTTTGCCACTCTTGCCTTGGAACCAATACATAGTATTCATTCTAAGATGAAAAAAAAAACAACAACTTAGATCTAGTTCAACCATTTCATTTGGAAATGAGGGCATGGAGGTCCAGGGACCAAGGTTCCCTGACTCACCTAGAGCCACATAGTTTGTAAATAGTAGAAATGGGATTTGAACTCAGGTCTTCTAGTTTCAAAACAAGTTCTTTCCTCTATCCTGCACTGATTCTCAGGATTACTTCAAATGCTAGCTCAAAACCTCCTCACTTTAGGATTCCCTGTGACATCACCACCTACCTCCACTTCTCACAGTTGTTCAGGAATGAACAGACATTATCCTCTGGCATTCACTAATCTGTTCTTTCTTCTATGATCTGTTTGGCTTTGTCTGTTAGCCTAGGAGCTCCCTGAGGCAAAGACTATGTCTCCTTTCTCCATCCTTAGAGAGAATCCAGTCGCCTGTGCAGGGAAAGATGTTGCTGTTGAGTGGAGATGGACCTGGATCAGGGCTGTGGAGTCACACGCACCATGCCCAAACAGGATGTATATTTATCTCGTGCTGTTTCTACCTGTGTGCCCTTCTGTGAGTCACTTCCCATCTTCCTGGAACTCACTTTCCTCCCCTGTAAAAGGAGGAAGTTGGACTAGATAATCTCCAAAGTGGTACATTACAAAGAACCTTGGATTGGGAGTCACAGGTCTTGGCTAGATAGGTCCTTGCTCTTCCAATTGTTAGTTGATCAAATCTTTTGGTTTTTCTATCTGTACGATGGCAAAATGAGAGACCTGGACTAGATGATGTTCTCTAAGGTGCCTGTACATTCTTTAGTGGATGATCCCATAATCTAGTGGTTCTTTACCTGGGGCAGGTGAACTTTTTTTTTAAGTGCTTTGATAAATATTGTTGTTCAGTCATGTCCAACTCTGACCCTATGGGCCATAGCAGACATGGGGTTTTCTAGGCAAGGATACTGGAGGGGTTTGACATTTCCTTGTCCAGTGGATCCTTTTGTCAGGTAATCAGAGGTTAAGTAACTTGCCCAGAGTCACATAGCTAGGAAATGTCTGAGGCCAGATTTTTTTTTTTTAACTTACCTTCTATCTTGGAATTGATGCGAAGTATCAGTTCCAAAGTAGAACAGTAAGGGCTAGCCAATTAGGGTTAAATGACTTGCCCATGGTCATACAAGTAGGAAGTATCTGAGGCCAAATTTGAACCCAGGATATCCTGTCTCCAGGTTTGGCTCTCTATCCACTAAGCTCCCTAGCTATCACTGAAGTAGGATGTAAAATTAGGTCTTTTGACTCCAGGCCAAGTGTTTTATTTTGTTTTTCAAACCCTTACCTTCTCTCTTAGAATCAACAAGAACTATCATTTCCAAAGTAGAACAGCAAGAACTAGGCAACTTGGTTAAATGGTTTACCCAGAATAACATAACTAGGAAGTGTATGATGCCATATATGAATCTAGGACCCTTCCCCCACCCCACCCCACCCATCCACTGAGCTACTTATTTGCCCCCAGGTCCAGTCCTCTTAAGCTCAGAGCCAAAAGTTGCCTATAACTATTCCAAGATAATAGATTTCTTTTGTAATCTTTGCATTTTATTTTATGCATTTAAAAACATTATCCTTAGGGGCCTATGGTTTTACCAGATTGCTAAAGGGCTCCAAGACAAAAAAAAAAAGATTAATAACTGTGGTTAACTTCTGTAGAAGTTAACTTCTACAGAAGGCCTAAGGCCTAAGGATTTGTAGATCATAAGAGCTTCACAAAGGCAGGTAGATAATATAGTAGATAGAATAACAGGGCCTGGAGTCAGGTAGACTCAACTTCCTGAGTTCAAATGTGACCTCAGATACTTACCAGCTGTGTGACCTTGGGCAAGTCAATTAACCCTGTTTGCTTCCATTTCCTCACCGGTAAATTGAGCTGGAGAAGAAAACTGCAAAACCACTCCTGTAGCTTTGCAAAGAAAATCCCAAATGGGGTCACAAAGAATCAGACCTGGCTGAAAATGACTGAATAACAACAGAAAAGAATCACAGGTTTTCAGTTGAAAGGGCCCTTCCTTGGTGGCCACTTAGGCCTGACAAGAGGCAGTCATTCAGTCTTTGCTTGAAGACCTCCAGTGAGGGAGAAACCACTGGGATTTCAGAGGTAGCCCATTCAATTTTGGATAACTCCAATTCTCGGAAAAATTTTCCTATCATCAAACTGAAATTTATCTCTTGGCAACTTCTACCACTGCTTCAAGTTCAAGTCCCTAGCAATCATTAATTCAGTTCAACATCTATGACTAAACATCGACTGTGTGTAAAACACCCTTCCAGAAAGGTCATAAAAACAGATCATAGTCCTAGAGCTATAAGGGGCTTTGGAGATCACCTTGTCCAATACTTCATTTTAGAGATGTGGAAACTGAGGCTCAGGAAGGCATAACTTGCCCAAGGTCACACAAGTAGTCAGCATCACATCAGCGATTCAAACTCCAGATAAAAGATACCTCACTGATCTAAGGCTGGATCACTGGAGACTAGGCTCCGAGAGAGATGGAGGGCCTTGCCCAGAGTAACAGTCCCGTTAACTCAAGCTTTTGCCCCTAGACTAGAAGGCCCCATGGCAGTTCTGAAGGTGAGAGAGATCTGGGGGATGGATGATTATGGCTTGGAACTTGGTAGACTGTCACCTTCCTCTGTAATAGGGTTGAGGGACAAGTTACAAGGAAGAAGTGGGAAGAGTTGGGTCTTCAAAGGAGAGGTATTCTCTAGGGTCTGGGGAAGGATACAGCCTGAGAAGGGGGTAACAACTTCATATCCATTAAGGGTGGGTAGGGCACTAGGGCAACTAGATGGTACAGGGGATCTGTACTGAGCCTGGGGGACCTAAGTTGAAATCCTGCTTCAGAAGCTTACTAGTTGTTTGACGGCCAGCAAGTCACTTCACCTATCTGCCTCAATTTCCCCATTTGCAAAAATGGGGATAATAACAGCCTGACCCTCCCGGGGTTGCTGTGATCATCAAATGAGATTATGACTGTAAAGCTCTTGGCACAGTGCCGTGGTCCATAGTATTCACTATGTAAGTGCTGGCTATTATTATTAGAAAAGCCATCAAGAAAGGGGGGGAAGGGCACTTGCAGGATCTCCTCCTCCGCTTTCCTTTCCTCAGGGCTTCAGAGATTCCCCAGGTGCCCATCCCATTACCCTTGCATCCCTTCTCTTTCCTCACCCCCAAACCCATACCCTCCCGCCCCCCACTATTCGTGATGCCCCCTCCCCCCGGAGCGTTTTCTCTCTCCTCCCATTCAGGGGCCCTCCCGTGCCCCCGCAGCGGCCTCCTCCCCGCCCTGCGGACCCACCACTCCAGGCCCTTCACTTCTCTCTTTCTCTCTCTCTCTCTCTCTCTTTCTCTCAGGCCCAGGAGGTCTCAGGGGCCAAGGAGAAGCCGAACGCAGCCTCCTCAAACTCAGCCTCCAGGGCTATACAGAGGCGGGGACTATGGAAAAGCAAGACCATGTGACCCAGTCGCGCGAACGCCGCGGGCAAACTACAAGTCCCAGAAGGCTTCGCGGCTCCAGGTCCTCCTTCCGCTCTTTCCGGTCGACTCCTGCGCACGCGGGTTGGAGCTGCTGGGATCCCGGCTCTTGGTTGCTGGGCCTTGTTATTCTATCGTCCATATGCACGCGCTCTAAAACCCGCTTGGGCTAGGAATCTTTCCTTGGTCACTTCTGTTAGAGAGTGAGTCATCCCTTCTGGCACTTTAGTACACAGTACCGTGGAAGGAACTTTCTTTCAAGCCTGATTTTGCTTCCTGATTGTTCTTCTAGGCACCAGACTCCCATCTCCGAACTTTGGGCATTTCCCACTTACCGGACTGTACCTCATGCCTGGAGTGCTTTCCCTCCTCCACTTTCTCCTCTTTCTTCTCTTTCTCCTCCTCCTCCTCCTCCTCCCCCTCTTCTTCGTCCTCTTCCTCCTCGCTTTCCCTGGCTTCCTTCCAAGCCCCACCTCCTCTAGGAAGTCTTTCCTGAGCCCTCTTAATGCCGGCCCCTTCTCTCTGTTGGTGACCTCCAATTTATGCCGTGTAAATAGCTAATTCTTACCTAGGTGTTTGCACGATCCCTTCCTCATTGCCTATAAGCTCCCCGAAGGCTGGGACTCTCATCTGGTTTTCTTTTTATTAACAAGATGTCTCGTGTTGGTGTTCAATCGTGTACAACTCTTTGGGACCCCATTTGGGTTCTTTTTAAAAGACTGGGGTGGTTTTCCATTTTCTTCTCCAGATCATTTGACACATGAGGAAACTGAGGCAAACAGTACCTTCCTTGCCCAGTATCCCACAGCTAGTAAGTGTCTGAAGTTACATTTGAACTCTGGTCCCCTCACTCCAAGGCCAGTACTCTTGTCTGCCTCAATACCTACTTATCCTACACACAGTGCCTAATACACAGCGCTTAATACATGCTTGTCGCCTTGGCCCATCTTCTCTGTAAGGTGGAATAATTTAGTACACGGCACTAAATTGAGGACCATTGAAGCGAGAGTTATTCATAATCCTATTACAGGCTGCTTTACAGAAGTTTGAGTCTTATCTCCCCAGCTGGGGCTTGTAAATTCCCAGAGGGCAGATCTATATTTATCTTTGTACCTGTAGGTGCTAAGCAAGTATTTATTGGAAGAATGAAGGCTGTGAGAAGGTGTTGAGGCGGTGACAGATGTGGGAAGATAGAGTTTCAAGGAGGGTGTGGTCAAAGGTTGGCTGGGGAGATCCTGGACTGTTGGATTTAGACCTTTGTGTTTTTCTGTGGCAAACTCTGAGTCTTGATTACAGCATGGTGGGGCGTGGCGAAAGCAATTAGGATAAACTGTGACCTTAACACATTTTGCTATAAAAGTCAATCATCAGAAACTTTCTAGCTGTGTGACCCTGGGCAAGTCCCTTAACCCCCATTGCCTAGCCCTTACCACTCTTCTGCCTTGGAACCAGTACACAGTATTGATTCTAAGATGGAAGGGAAGGGTTAAAACAACAACAACAAAGTCGATCAATCAGTAAACATTTATTAAGCACCAACCAGGTGCTAAGGGGAATACCAAAGAGGAGAAAGACAGTTCCTGCCCTCAAGGAGCTTGCAGTCTAATGGAGAATTCAACTTGCAAACAACTATATAGAAAGCAAGCTACATACAGGATAAATAGGAAATAAAGGAGGGAAAGTGCTGGAATTAAGAGGGGATGGGAAAGGTTTCCTGTAGAAGGTGAGATTTTAGCTGGGACTTAAAGGAATCCAGGGAGGTCATTAGGTGGAGCAGAGTTCCAGGCAAAGAGGACAGCCAGAGAAAATGTCAGGGTTGAGGAGAAGGAAAAACCAGGAGTGACAATGGATAGAAGAATATGAGTAAGGTGTGAGGGGACTGAAAAGGTAAGAGGAGACTGGGTTATGAAGGGCTGGAAATGCCAAACAGAACAGAGAGAGGTCAGCGGCTAGTTGGAAATAGGGTTGTTTTCCTCCCAAGATGAGAGAAACTTGTGTGGATTCCGGGGTAGAGGAGAAGGAGACAGTGGTGGAGAGGGAAACCTTGAAGATCTAAGAATCATATGGAATGGGGGTTGGGAGAGGACTTGGAGGTCATTTTAATCCAACCCATACCTGAACAGGAATCCTCTCCTTCCCTTGGAAAGTATGGAATTTAGCAGGGAGGAACAAAATTTAGGTGGAGGTGAAGAGATTAGCTTTGGAGAGGAGAGGAAGATAATGCTATTTCTTATTATTCTTCTTATCTATTGTGATCTCTGTGATAGAAGCACTTGTGGCACACAGAGAAAAAAAAATCTTAATTTCATTAGTGTGATCATTTTAATCACATTAGTGTGTCCATATTTTCATAGATGACTTCATGTGAGGGTTCAGCCAAAAACACTCATCACACTTTGTGGTCACCCCTCTAGTGATTATTCTCTCTGGAACTTTTCCACTGGAATGGCTTTTAAGACATTTTCATGTAACAAATGAGGATCATTCCTAGGTACACAGCTGTTTGCAGGTTGTATCACCCATTTGAATGAGAGCTCTTTAAGGCCAGGTGTCCCTGTGAACAGAAAGAATCTGGAAGTCTTGAGTTCATATCCTGACTTAGATATTTATTGTGTGACCCTGGACATGCCATTTAAACCTCTCTCGGTGCCAGTTTCATTTTTTTTTCTGTAAAATGGGGATAATGTCTACCTTTCAAGGTTGTTCTGAAGACTAAATGAGATGATATTCAAGGCCTGGCACAAAAGTAGATACATCTTTATTGACAGCATTTGATAACCTTAAAGTAGTGAAGTCAAATGTTTGTAATTTGTATTCCCAGCACTAGCCCAGTGTCTTGTACAGTAGGTACTTATTGCTTGCTGATCACCTTTAGCAGAAAAATGGGAAAACCCTGGACGTCCTAGTGGGCTGGCTGCCAGGGTAATCTACCCTTTAGTTACAAGCATGTTTGCCACAGTTTCAAAAGAAAGTGATATATTTTTTGATAAAGTGGGGTGGAATATTGAGGAAAGTGCAGTAGAAGGATTTAGGATTCATGGTCTAGTCTAGGCTTGGCCGTCACCGAGAACCTTTTCCCAGCCACGGTCTTGCCTTTCTCATTGTGTTGGCTGCAGGAGACAACGTAGTCAGGAAACCACAGGCCTGGTCCGGTGGGTGTTCTTTAACAACTCCACTTGATATTAATTGAAGAGCAGCCTTGACTTTGGCTGCAGAGGACAGATGCCAAATACTCAGAACTGGAGAGAACCCAAAGGGTGGGGGTGGGATGCTGGGACCATCCCACGACTCAGATTGCTTTCATTTGATGTTGTCATCACCTTTACATCTGAAAATGGGTGTGTCTAATATTCTGGGAATTGACTTCAAATCAAATCACAAAGGCATGTATTGGAGACATGACTCAGGAAGAGTTGGAGTTTCCCTAACCTGATTTTTCAATACCTTCCTGCCACCCATTCCTTGCTGGACACTTTGGAAGATGGCATGAAGCAGTTGAGGAAGGACCATCAGTCAATCAAGAAGCATTTATATTAAGGGCCCACTTTGTGCTGGGCACTGTGTTAAGCTCTGGAGACATACACAAAAAGGCAAAAGAGGGGATATAACTAAAGAGAGGGTGTATATGTTGAAATTTGCATCTTTATAATGAAAGCTGATTAGTGTATAAAGTTTGCAAAGTGCTTTACAGATATGACTTCATTTGAACCTCACAACCTTGTGAAGCAGGTGCTATTCCATTATTCCCATTTTAGAGAAAAGGAAATTGAGACTGAGAGAGAAAATTGTATGGTGATAAGCTAATAAATGTCAGAGAGGGGATTCTGAAAACCGAGGTCTTTCAGATTCTAAGCCCAGCAACCCTATCCACAATAGCTCATGCCCCTTCCAAGCTGAAGACTTATCTTTTTGCAATTTTTTTTCTTTTTGTTCAGTTTGTGCCTTCCATTCTGTGGTTTGAGAAAGAGCAAAGTTGAGAGCTTTGCTCTGTACTTTGCTATTGGGCATTAATATCTTTTGCCATTTCCATGAACACCTACAACCATGAATGCTAAGAGGCAGGGTAGTAGTGTGGGTAGTGCTCTGGAATGAAAATCAGAAAAGCTTTGGATCTAAATCCTGGCTTTACCACTTACATCTTGGTGTGAATTTAGTGAGTCAAGTACTCCTTGGACCTTATTTTCCTCATCTGTAAAATGGGGATAACACCACCAACATAGCCTACCTCGGTGGGTTGTTAAGACAGACAGGGCTCGAAGGTTTACAAAGTCCATTTTCATCACTTAGGTTGGTAGATGTTAATCATTATTCCCATTGCAGAGGGAGAATGAGAAGAGCTTAAATGACAGGATTCGACCTTTAAAAAGTGATGGAGGGGGCAGCTGGGTAGCTCAGTGGATTGAGAGTCAGGGCTAGAGACGGGAGGTCCTAGGTTCAAATCCAGCCTCAGACACTTCCCAGCTGTGTGACCCTGGGCAAGTCACTTGACCCCCATTGCCCACCCTTACCACTCTTCCAGAAGTTAAGGGTTTTTTTTAAAAAAAAGTGATGGAGCTGATCTGGGGCTCCATCTAGCAAAGGAGGATCCAGTGAAAAAAATGTCAATGTGTGGATGATGTGATGAGAGCCATGAAAATCAGCCATTTGTTCCACTGCCCCATGGTGGTATGACAGCTCTTGGTTCTCTAAGATTTTGTCATCAGAGCATGAGCTCCCACAGATTCAACTAAGCTAGAAAGGCTTTAAATTCAGACCTGGTGATAGAACATATGTCTCACAACAGTACGGCTCACAGAGGTTCTTCAATAGGAAATGTGCCATCAAGTGCATTCTACCCTGGTGCTTGATGCTTGTTGACTAGAGTAGATGAAATAAATTTTAGCTCTCTATATTTTTTTAAAAGGGACAGTCTCATCCCTAGAAGGTTGGTTAACCAGGTAATGATTTTTTGGTTTTGGTTGCAGCTACCTATAAAAACTGCTCTCTATACACGGAGAGATTGGGATCTGTGAGAGAGCATAGTAGTAACAGAATGGGCAGAAGCATTTGGGCTGCTTTAGGGTTGGGCCACCAGGGTGAATGCATCTTTGAGGGTTTGTTTGGTATGGCAGATCTCATTTCCTGATGCTTCCTTGTTCATGGTTTGAGAATAAGGAGAGTTTTGCCCTATGACAGGGAAGGTACAGGCATGAGTACCCTTGTATGAGTCACAAGATGACGGGATCATTGATTTAGATCTCAAGAAGACTTTAGAGGTCATCTAATTCAAACCCCTTTACAGATAAGAAAACAGACTTAGAAAGGTGAGATTATGTGCCCACATAGGGAGTAAGAGGCAGAGCTAGGATTTGAACTTGGGTCCAAATCTAGCACTCCTGCCAATGTTGGTTGAACTTCTGGCTTAGATTGAAGCAAAGCATGTGCTTGAATGGAATATTCTCATTTGTCTCATTTTCTGTTACCCTGCCTGCCCCCCCAGTTTTAGGACACCCTTCCTGGTAGCCAATACTATCATAGTGTTTACAAGTTTTTCTTGGAAGTAAAAGCTAAGCCTATAGGTAGTCTTTTTACACTGATAACTACAAAAGCGGCAACTGTCTTAAACAACCATGAAAAGGGAGTTTGGGGCCTTCTTGGTAACCTGTTCTTTCTCTGCTCCCTTTGTTTTGGGGTTAAAAGAATAGAAAATATAGGGAGTTTTATTCCCATCACTCCATCTTTCTTTTCTTTCTGACTTAATCCTGGTACTCTTGTGGTCTCTGGATAGTCCCACTGCACCACACAAAGGAATCACACTCACTTTCCCAGTATTTATGTAAGTCCAAAAAGATGGAACACGCCAAAAAATTGCCTCATCAAAGAGCTACTTTAGGGCTAGAGATTTTTATCTTGTTTATTTACTAAGAAGACAGACATGTTTGAAATCACTGGCATTTCTCAGGAGTATGTTGAGATGTGGCTACCTCTTCTTGGCAGTTCGTGGCTCACCTCCAAGGGCCCAGAGGACATGCTCCCAGCAGCTGGCAAAGCCTGGATTTGTAGAGGACACTTAGCCAGACTTAAACAAAGGGGTAGAATTTAGCCTTGATACAGGCTGGAACATTTTCCCCTTGCTTAGTACCCAGCCAAACTGCCTGCTTCAAAGGGAACCCAAGTTATGTTAAAGGAAGGGGCTGAACAGAAGGCACTTTATAAACCCTTGAACAAGAGTGTTAAATGCATACTACCCCCTATCTGCCACGTATTTTCCTGGGGGTGGGGTGGGGATAGGAAGGGTTTGCAGAAAACTATGTGAGATGGATGAGGAGGAAGCTACTTAAACTTGTTTGGTGTGTAAAGAGGGCTCGTTCACATCAAAACTCTCCAGTGCCAGGGCACAGTCTCTAACTCTAGCAATAAGTCTGATGACATCTTTTTAAAGATAAGAACAGGATGGTTCCTCCCCTTGTTCTCACTGCAGAAGAGGCCCATTTTAGCTTGGATATGACATGTAAAGGGGATGTGGAGGGAAGTGGAAGAAGTTAAGAACCCCTCCTGAGGGCTGACGTCACCAAGCCGGATGCTTCTTATATAGAAATAATTTAAGTCTGATCTATATACTCTATCTGGTACTGAGCCAGCCTGTTTGTTACCCAAATGCATGAGGACCAATAAGGGAATGCTGCATCATTCTAAAGTGCAAATCCCTCAGCACTGAGCAAGAACACATCTGGCTCACCAGAAGAGGCCATCCTAATGCATGCTTCATGGGATGGCTATTGCAAAGCATGCTCCGTAGGTTGGCTTCCACAGGCTACAGTCCAGCAGATGGGAGGAGAGGAGGGAGTCCACAGATTACTCCCAGATCAACAGCAAGAGGCTGAATTTCAATCTCTTGAAAAGAAACGGGCAAAGTCTATGAATGCCTTAAATGAGCACTAATTAGACTCAGGAATTTTCCTTATGAAGGGAAATTGCTTGACTTGTAATCAAATTGCAAGGCGACCACTCTCTGTGGAATCTCAATTGCCTGAGCACAAAGCATCAGCTTGGTGACACTGGAGGCTGTGAGACACATTTCATGACCTGCTGGTTGTCTGGTATGCCAGCCTGGGGATGGCAAGGATGTTGGAAACTATGGAGAAAGAGCTAGGGGTAAGAAGCACAGACCATGCTGAAAATAAAAATATTTTCTTCACCTATATCTATATCTGTATCTGTATATCTCTATATGGTCCTCAGCCTCCATTTAGGGACACAGCTGAGATATTCCATGACAAAGCTCTGATTATCCTGCCTCCTCGAGATTCCTGATCTCTATATGACACCAGGGAAAAGAGAACTTTCCAAACCACCTACCAGGCAGCATATAAACCGAAAGCTTTAGATACCCCCTTACGAATCAGAGACACTGACAAGATCTAGACCTCCCACAGGAGAGAGGAAGGGGCAAAGCTGAGAGAAGGCGCACAGGATTCTGCCCTTGTGAACTCTGGGGCTGGGATCTGAGCCTGCTTAGGATAAATGGCTGCTGCAACATTTGGAAAGGAAACACAAAAAGGGCAAGTTTGAAAAACAGAATGAATTTAGCTGAATGGCGCGCGCGTGTGCGTGTGCGTGTGCGTGTGCGTGTGTGTGTGTGTGGTGTCTTTGGGAGAGAGCTCCGAGCAAGGGAAGAGAGTATGTGTCTGCAAGTTGTCACACTATAAACAAGTATGATAGATCAAGGCTCCACTTGGTAGAAAACTAGCAGCATCTCTGAAGGTCCTAGACTGGTCTCAGGTAGCTGTGGTTAAGCAGTCTCTGCTGTAGGTGGGACCTCCGGCTTGCCAGGCCACGGTTACAATTCATCCATCATGGCCAGCAAATCATCACCTTTGCTGGTGTTCTGTGGAGGCTGATCATGGACCTCAAACTCCCCCATGATCCGAGATAGCTCTTCATTCCTTTGCTGGTCCTGTGAATGACAGGAAAGGCAGAAACGAGAAAAAAGCATGTGTGGACATGTGTTTGGCCCAAGGTCTAGGAGGAAGTCTATTTTAAGAGAACAGTTCTGTCTCTACTCAGAGGGTCATGTTAGGTCCCTAACAACTCTAAGTAGGATATTTCAGTTCCCCATCTGCTCTGACTGGCAGCTTCTCCTTCTTCTAGAGCTAAATGGTGTTTTGTTCATAGCTCCATAATGGTACTATTCCTGTTCTGGCTTATGTAGAAGTTACTTGACATCTTCTCTACTCCATTATAAGCTTTCTGAGGGCAGGGGCTGTTAGCCATCTCTGTTGGGCTTGCGAGGCCCAGCACTGGCCCTCCCTGGCAGTAAATGGCTGCTCCACTCGGCATCTGCTTCCCTGCCTGATTTTAACTCCAGAGAACAAGATGCCCCTCCCAGCAAAAGCTCATCACTTCTAACCTCATCACCAGGCTGCTAACTCAGGCCTGGATGCCCCTCCCTCATCCTCCTTTCTTCTCTGACTGGAGGGCTGACTGGTAGAACACCAAACTTCTCCCAACACCTTCCTTTAGAGATTCTCAGGCTGCTCTGCCTAGTTTTAACTTCATGCTTCTGTGCCAGGAATTCACCCAAGTTTCCCCTCTACCCCTCACTTTCTGGCCTCCTTTTGTATGATGTCTTCTTTGGTTAGATTACAAACCCCTTGAGGGCAGGGACTGTCTTTCTTTTTCTTATTTGTATCCTCAGCCTTCAGCACAATGCTTGACACATAGTAGACACTTAATACATATTTGTTGAATTGAATAGATGTGTTAAACTGAATTGGCTTTTAAAGATTATTAATATTTAAAATTCAAAATGTTAAGGACTATGTTTTGGCTCTAGAGTGGAAGAGTGGAGAAACTTACTCAAGGTCACATAGAAAATGAATGGAAGCAGCAGCACTAGGAGCTGGGTTTCCTGATTTTCAATCCATTGCCTTTCCTGGCATCAAATTGAATTTTTTTTTTCAGGAGAGACCCAAGTATGTGCCTCTCTGCTCTTTTCTCCTACATTATTCATTCTTATAATTTTCCTTTGTTTGGCTAAGGTTTCTTATTCTTTTCCATCCAGCTTTTATCTCCCATCTAAGCTCAGCTTTTCATACAAAGTAGATCTTATTATAATGTACTTTGGGTCTTACTCCTTCTCCAAGTTAAATCATACCTCTACTTCCTGGTATCCTGCACTCACCTGGGCTGCCTGAATGTTGATGACTTGGTATGACAATTCTTCTGGCCTGGTTAATGCTGCATGTCTAAGTAGAAGAGAAGGAAGAAAGGAACAACATATTTTAAAACTTATATGTTTTCTTAAGGGAAACATAAGAAGAAAGATATCCACTTCCTAATTTCCTGCAGGTTTTTTCAATATAACTTCCTTACAACAACACTGCTTATTGCACTCAACTGTGTCCCCTTACTTGAGAGAGTGCTGGAAAAGCAGGTGAAGCAGCCTTTGATGGGCTGTCACCTAGCTGCTTAGCTTATCTGTATTTTTATGGAGTAGGAATAAAGCAGGGATTGGCTTGACCATCTATACCAGAATTATAAAGTGGATGAAAAGTACATGTTTCCAAGACTGTGATATATAGTTTGATGAGCAGATGGCTAAGCTAAGTTTTTTTGTATATTTCAGGGTCACTAGCCATTGACATCATGAGACTGATGGCTTTGGGAAAATAACCTACCTCCAGGCTGATTATGAAGCAAGGTTACAAATACATAACCACACACACACACACACACACACACATGTTATATGTTTTTGATTCTTTTGAATTCATGCCGTTCTATGATTTACAATTGTACAGTGTGCCTAGGAAAATAATAACATGACATAGAAATAGATGGGCTTCTTGTGGCATTGAGCAGACTGGAATTATAGCCCTATACAGGTTTCCACTGTAAACCTTCCCCATCTCCTTTCCCTCATTTTTGGGCTCAGCTGAGCTCAGTGTTCCAAAGTGGAGCCAGGCTTGCATAGGAAGACGTAGGGCTGGATCCTGTTTGAGAATCTGTGCAATGCTTTAATTCCAGACTGCTCAATGCTATAAGAAGCCCATCTCTTTAATATTATTAGTAATACCACATGGCTAGAGATCATAGAAGGACATGATCTCAGAAAATCAAAATTGCAAGTAACCCAGAAGTCAAAGAAAGAACACACAGTAGAGGGTAAGAAGCTGCAGCACACTACCAATACCAAGAAAAGCTCACATTTAAAAAGCACTTCAGGAAAAGGGGTAGGTGTCATCCCCACTTTTCTCCATGGGTCCTTCCTTCAGTTCTGTGTCCTGGTCCCCACAACATGTGGGCATCCCCTTAGATCTCTTGACATTGTGTAAGCATCACTGGAGGCCATGGGTTGTTCCCTAATCACCCCTCACTCTGGATACAACACCAGTCCACTTCCTTCCTGGGTCATATTTCTTTGGTAATTTCTTCTATGGTGTTTCTCTCCTCAGTTCTTTATTAGACACATGCAGTAGCCTCTGCATACCCATGGCATGTGTCTCCTTCCCCACTCCCCCCATGTGATCTCTCAACTTCTTCAGACTATTGATGTAAAAAAGATGGGCCTTTGTTTTATAGAGAAGTGTGGGGTCATCCTTCTTTATAGCTGAGGGGACAGCACTAGGTGGTTAAGTGATTTATTTATGATTACACAGCCACTAAATTTCTGAGCTAAGATTTGAACCCAGGTCTTCTGAGTCTAAGTTAAATGCTCTCTCTATTATGTTATGCTATTTCCCAGATATATGTGACATATATGAGAAAGGGTATAAAACACTATTATATGGTGTAACAGGAGGTCATCATACATCAAGATGAAGGACAACAGATGGGTAATCCAAGAATAACATTCATAAACATGACCTCTCTTTTTAATACACACTGACACATGTATATATAAAACATATATGTGTGTGTATGTATACACATGCACAGAGTATCAGAAAGCATGGAGGGTTATATTCTGGAGGGCTGGAGGGAGGGAGCACCTATCCTGAAAGGCCCACTAAATCACCAACAAGAATAAAACATACTCTTCTTCTTCATCTGTGGTAAACAGATTCAACCGGAATCCTGGTTCAGGGCCGCTGGTTTTCTTAATTTCCATTCCTCCCATCAATCTGGCCAAAAAATTCAGTTCTTCTTTAGCAAGAGGGTTTGGAGCAGGGCTCGCCTATTGAAACAATTTCATGCTTTTTAGCTTTGTGAAGGTGTTCACGCTTAAAAGCTTCAGATACTACAACAGATTACATAGATTTGGGATGAACATTTTAAGTAAAGGAAAACATAGTTCAAATGAAAATGAGACAACATGATTTGTGTGGTGAGTTAGGTCCATTTAGACTACCTGGAAATGCCTAGAATCATTCTTTATTTTTATTTTTAAATTTTTATTTTGAATATTTTCCCCAAGTTACATATTTCATGTTTTTTCCCTCTCCCCCAAGTCCCCCTAACCCCCCTTAGCCGACACACAATTCCACTGGTCTTTACATGTATCATTGATCAAGACCTAATTCCATATTATTGATAGTTGGACTAGAGTTCTCGTTTAGTGTCTACATCCCCAATGATATCCTATCAGCCCATGTGTTCAAGCAGTTGTTTTTCCTCTGTGTTTCTCCTCCCACAGTAGAATCATTCTTTAACAGTGGCAGAAGCAAGTTCTTAGACATAAAAGAGCAAAGATCTGAAACCCAAGGAGAGGGACTTCACCAGACAAGCCCAATCAGTCTATGACAGGTTTGGGGATGGGGCTCCTGTGACTGGCTGCTGCGGAAGCAGCAAAGTATTTTTCCTTTGTAAAGATAGGAACTTTGCCTTTTAATTTAGCCCATTTCTTTTCTTTTTCTTCTTTTAGTGCTATTGCCCAAGTTCCATGGGAACTCTGGCTTGCACTCAAGCCTCATTTCAGATGAACTCTCACACTGCCCTCCAGTGGTGAGAGTCGCTCCTGAGAGGTACCAGTAACTTGATCTGGTGGTAAAGTTATTTACTCCATCACCAGCTCTTTACCAAGCCTCTGGGAATGTCTAGATGAGGGAAAACCTTGCTTAGAGCTCCTGCACCTATCATCACTAAGCAGAGAAGCACTTTTAGAAAAAGAAGGTCCAAGAGTGCTAGTATTAAGCTAGAGTCACCGCTGGCTTCAGAGCACCAGTTCATATGACCTGGGGAGTGATTTCTGCTTTTGTCAGGGAGACCCAAAGTATTTACATCTGATCATTAGTAACCTACAAGTTAAATGAAGAGATAGGAGGAGTACATGTTTGATGACAACAGACCCCAGAAGATGATGAGTCCCGAAGGAAAAGTTTGTTTTGAATTCTAAACAGTCCCAAATCCCGACCTTGACCACTGCAGGCTGTAGTCACAGGAAAGGTTAAACACAGACTAAAGGTAAAACATCAGGACGGCAACACTGAAGGGCAGAAAGCAGCTCACCTTGGTAGTATTTAAAGGTAAGTTCTTTGGTGCTTCTGATACATGTGTTTCCACTGGCTGACTCATGTTGTACCTGGTATCAGTAACAAGCAGTTAAAGTATGTTCCTGGTTCTCGTATTGATATTGGAATACAGGCTTCCCCAGACACCCAACACCCCAGACTGTTAGAGTACAGAAAAGACTCAATTTTCCCTTGCATTCATGAAGGTGACTTTGAGGCCCTCTGGCCTCTCCCTTCATTCTTGATGAGCACAGATAGGCACATCTCAGCTTGCTCCTGATAAACATCCACTTTATATCCCAGATATCTGATTATCCTCTAAACTCGGCAGTTCACCTCCTTTTGACTTTGAGGCATAGGACATTAACCACATGGCCCATCTTGGCTTCCAGAGCTCCAGTAACATGCCATCATCATCCTTTCTCTAGTCACCTAGACCCTGTTGTTAAAAGGGTCTATAAAGAATCCATCTCCTCTGGGAGGCAGTGCTCCACACTGTCTCCTCAGCTATTCAACATGAGTTCCAAATGAATAAATTTCTCTTTTTATTTTTAAGCTAAGTTTTGGAGTCTTGCAAAGGGTAACCTGTCACCTGTACAGCTTTCTCACAATTGTATCATTTTGCACCTTCCTGATTACTCCCCATTACAACTCCCACATCTGTTACTCTGAGGTACTAAATAGCTGAAGTGAAGAGTATACTGGTTTTAGGTATATGGAGTTTTGAAAGGTGATGGAATGCTGGAATACAGAGTGCGTGCCAAACACTCAGAATTTTCAATCCCTCAAGACTGAGCAAAAACAGGAAACAAAGAATGGGGATTCATCTTCCTTCATATTTTTAAGGTCATCTCTGAATAGGGCCAAATGTAAGAATCATGTGGAAATGAAAAAATGCATACTACTGGGTCAGTGAAAGAATGAATAGAAAAGCATTTATCAAGTGCTTTTGATGTGCACGTTGGAGACACAAAAAGAAAATCCAGGCCCTGCTCTCAGGAAGCTCCCATTCTACTAAGGGAAACATCCATATTGGAGGCTCTAGCTTCAAGGTTGGAGGAAAGGCCTGTACTTTAGCTGATGGGAATACAGTATCAGTGCTTCTTCCTGCTTGTGTGAGGGCATGATTAGAAGCTTTATTCCAGGCTGATTGGTACCCCTATCCCCCCCCCTTTTTTTTTACTAAGGAGTTTTTTTCAGTGTTGTATCCTTAGTTTTCTATAAGATCAAGGATCTGAGTGCATCCCACAGAAAAAGGAGAGCCATCTCTGACTCCAGCAGTGGCTTTTACAGCTGAGCTCAAAGAGACTTTTAATTAAAAGCCAATTCTACTTGCGTTTTTTTTTCTAGAAGACTGAGTTTACTTACATGTTGGTCCCTAGTGTGAGGCCTCGGTCTCCATAAAGATCAAAAGAACCTTCATTCTTTGCACTGACATAGTTTCCACCATACTTAAATTCCACTCTCTTCACTTCTTCTCCTTTGTTATTAAACATCCTGCAATACAGTGAATGGTTCAGAATAATCCAAGGGGCAAATACCTTTATATACTTTATTCTTTTTACTGGAAGATAAGGAGTTACTGTTTTTGCCATTGCTCTCAATATTACTGGATTAATTCAGATATTTTTTGTAACCACACAGGGTAGAATGGAAAATGAAAAAATGAAAAACCCTGTATAGTTTAAGCCAATGACTGAGACTTTAGTTTGTAACAATAACAACAAAAAATCTCAAGTGCCTGAAGTGAACTGAGGAAAAAACAAAAAGAGAACCAAATGTTATCTGGTCCAGATTTTTGTCTGATATACGGATCACCAAGATTTATGTTATTCCTGACAAAGGATCATTATGCCTCAACATAAGTCTATCTAGTGACAGGGAACTAACTCACTCCATATCTCTAAATAATACAAAGTTATTTCTTATATTGATTCAGAAATCTGCCTCCCTATAACTACTACCCACTAGTCCTAATTATTTTCTTTGGATTCCCACAAAACAAGTTGAGTCTCCTTTTCATAAGTAGGACCTTGGAATATCTGAAGATGGTTATGTTTCACTAAGATTTTTCTTTTCCAGGCTAAACTTGACTAGTTTGTGGAACTGATGTTCATATAAGAGGTCATTTAGTCCCCTTGCCGTGCTGATCAACCTCTTCTACTTTCCATGGATGATTGGTCACTGTTTTTTTTTGTTTTTTTTTTTTTGGAACACAATACTCTGAGAGGTAATCTGGTCAGCACAGAGCTATGTAAATAACCTTTCCTGTTTTGGACAGTGAATTTCTACTAATGGAACTTGAGATTATACTAGGTTTTCCTTTTAGGTGGGGGGGGGCAGCTACATCATACTGTTGACTTATATTGAGTTTTTAGTCACTAAGATGTCCATATGGACTAATATCAAGATCTCTTCTGACATTTACTCATGAAGTTAATTGTTTAAAAGGTATCAAGAACCTCTATCTAATCATTATCACTGAGAATTCACCTGATGAGTCCAGGAACATCAGTTCCCCATGGCACAGGCCCAGATGTTGGCAACACAAAGCGGCCATTTGAATTCTGGACTTTGTCCTTTAGAAATATGGACACCTACAAAAAACACAGTAGTAATATCACCATTTTTAATATCAAGCGAAGTGAGTACACTCTGAAAATCAAAAATATACAGATCATTTCTTAGACTGGCAAATATGATGGCTGTTATAGTCATCAGTGTATATATAACAACAGGGAGGAAGGCCATCATGTATAAATGAATCAAATGTGAATTTTTGTTTTACAGCCCTCTTCACAAATGAAAATCCTTTATACCAATTTATATCCCATTTTTCATTGGGAGTTTGATGTCTCGTGGACTAAAAACTATTAAAAGACTTCTAATAGCAATTACTTAAAGTTGTTTTTGTACTGTGAATAAATTTATTTCTAAAATTATCTATTACTAATTTTTTATATGGCATGACTAAAAGAAGGTTTATCAGGGTGGCTTCCTCAGAATTTTTTAAATTGGCTTTATAAATGAAACACAACATTCTCTTGGAAAGTGACTTGACTTGACATTGAAAAAAGTGTTCATCCATTAATGAGCTTATGTTTAAGGCCCTGTGCTTAGCACTGAGTATATAAAGACATATAGGACAGAGTCCTTGCCCTCCAGGAACTTATAATCTAATTTAGGAGATAGAGCATATGTATAAAAAGATAATTAATGATATAAAGGAGCATATGCTAAATGAGAAAGGCAGACAATAAGTGGCAGAGTAGGTGCAAGGAAAGAATGATTACTGTGGCCTGGGCTGGGCAGGCTTCCTAGAGATGTGATTTGAGAACTGGGGCTTGAAGGATGAGAAGGGCTTTGATAATTGAAAATGATCTATGGCTGTGAATCCCAAAGTGGGCGCCACTGCCCCCTGGTGGGTGCTGCAGTGATCTAGGGAAGCAGTGATGGCCACAGGTGCATTTATCTTGCCTATTAATTGCTATTAAAATAAAAAAAAATTAATTTCCAGGGGGCTAGGTAATATTTTTTTCTGGAAAGGGGGCAGTAGGCCAAAAAAGTTTGGGAACCACTGATCTATGGGAATGGGTGTGAAGAGAGGAAGAAATTTGAGCATTGAGTTGTCAGGACCAGACATCTGAAGGAATGGAATTGTGTAGGGGAAAAAGGGAAAATGAGATTGGATATGTAAATATAAAAAAGCTACGTTGTTGGTTTCTGTTAGAAATCAATCATATTAAAAGCCACTTATATTTCTCAGTTTAACTAGAGAACCTATATTTTGAAAACAAAATTTCGCTTGTAGGAAGGATAGGATTTCTGCAAATTCTCCTGCAATTGAAAGCAGAACTATCTATGTTTAATTAAAACAAGCAAGATATTTGCCCCTAGAAGATTGGTAATATGATTTTGAAACAAAGGAATCAAGAACCCCAACAAAAATCATACCTATATCTGATCTCAGGCATTTCCTAGCTTTGAGACCCTGGCCAAGTAATTTGGTTCCAGTTGCCTAGCCCTTTCCTCTCTTTTGCCTTAACCCTGATACTTAGTATCTATTCTAAGGCAGAAGGTAAGGGTTTTAAAAAACAAAACAAAACCTATAGATGACTCTGTAGGGCCTATAGACTATTATATTAATGTTATGATTATTATTGCTGCTATTAACAACAATTACACTTCTAGAGAACTTTATAGTCTACAAAGTGTTTTTCTTACCACAACACTGTGCAAATTTTTTTTTTACAGATGAGAAAATGGAGGCCCAGAGAGCTTACATGGCTGGTCTTAGCTAGTAAGCTGCAGAGCTGGTCAGAAACCCTCTTTATCCTGAGGGCAGAGTTTAGTCCCCTGTATTTACCTGATATAGACAGTTCTCTAGAACTCTGCTGCTTCTTGGTCTGGGTCCCCCCAAACCCACACTTCTTTACTTTGACACCAGTCCCATTTCAAGGATCATTGAACCTGTAGGAGATTGTTTTTCCACTTACCCGGATGTGCATGTCCTGAAAGAAAATCAGCAGGGTCTGTCTGATGAGCTGGAACTCACCAGCAGAAAGACAACCATATACCTGGCAAAGAGAAAAGAAAACAAGCCCATGACCTTTCTGGGAAGGGGCAGGAGGTGGGTGCAAGGTGAAATGAAGGAGCCAGAAGGCCAGAAAAGCTAAGCAGAGCAGTAGCAATGACAGCTGAGGCACCCAGGGGAACAGTTACAGAATAAAAATAAAATGGAACTCACATGAAGAAAATTATTGGAGAATGGATGTCTTTAAAATATCTTTATGATACTTTTTATTTCCTCCTAAAACCTCCTGAGAATATAACCTAGAACAGAATAAAAACCACAGAATTCTAGCCACGAGGGAGAGATCTTATGAGGTTATCCAGGCCAGCTTCCTCCTCTCTCTTCCCATTTTCTGGTTTTACAGAAGAGGGAACTAAAGCCTTGCAAGAAGTGACTTGCACCTGGGCCACCAGGCTCATGACACATCTGGTAGAACCCTCACTACTGATGTACCAGGAGGCTGCAGGACCATTGGTGGGGGATATGGTAGAAGAGATCCCTGGTCATGTTGGGGTTGGATTAGATACCTTTTGAAATCCCATATAATATAGCTCAGAGACTAGGGGATTCTAGGAACTCTTTTCCAAATAGGACAGGACATTGGCCACTCTCTGTGGGCAATTGATCAGGACAAGGGAATGAATCTAATGCTGAAGATGTCTTCTGAGGTAGTAGCTTCTTCTCAGATAATTCAGAATTTTGTTAGGACACTTGTTGGCCTCCAGGGCTTTGGAATTTATCTTTCCTAAATATTGAAATGACAAAAAATGTTAACAGGGTCGAGGGTTTTTTGACTGATAAAGTCCTTACTTCAATTAGTTTCCGAAAAGTCTCATCCACTTGCTTCACAATGACTGGGGAATCACGGATAAAATCCTTGATGGCATCTAAGTGGTTGAAAGTGACCAGCAATACATCCTTGGGTCGGGGGCACAGCAACACTTGGTATTTGAAAGCCATAGTCATCAAGTCGTAGAGCTGGAAACCCATTAAAAAAAATAAGTCATAGTGATGATCAATCAATGTGATAATCATATTGTACTACCAATATTATTCCTCCTTTAAAATCCTCCTCTTTTGCCTCATTGTGTCATGGAAGAAGCCTTGGGTTTAAAGTTTCAGGTGCAGGTTTGGGAATGACTTTGTATTAATTTTATCAGGATTAGCTCAGTTAAATGTGGAAAAATTCATCATCAGAAGGCTGGTTATACTAAGTGATTAATTTTCTTGTCCACTGCAACTCAGAAGACAATTTTCTAATGTGTATGGAGCAGTGCAATCTGGGATAGAGTGCCCATGATAAAATCATATATTCCTTTTTTTTGGGTCATCTTCATCCTTTCAGACACCAGGACTGACAGAGTCAAACACAGACTCCAAATAAGTGCCTCATTTTCCACCTTCTTAAGTTGGTACCACTGAAGTTTAGTCTGGGCATCCAGACCTTTAGAATATTCCCAGATCCCTGGTATTTGGAGCAGAAACACTGTACTGCATCATCACAGGTCAGTGGACTGCAGAGGTTCCAACCAATGGTTATTTCCTAGGCAGGCCTCTAGTTAGCAAGTTTTCAGCTCTTGCTCCTATAATCCTAGTGATTCAGTGTCACTGCCTCCTGGGAGAGAAGGTCCTTTCTCTGACTTCCTAGCTCCATCCAGCTCCATGCTACTACTTCCAAATCACTTCTCTGTCCCCCCTTAACTACATGCTCTAAAACCCTGTTCAATTAGCAAATTTTCTTTTAGCCCTAATCTCTTCTTTTCTTACTCTATCTTCTTATGCTCACTGAAACCTTGTCCTCTCTGTAAAACTGTATTCCAGAGCACCTCTTTAGTGAAGGCTGTTCCTTAGGCAACAACGAGCTCAATATGGGTGTGTTGGCTATGGCAGTTAAAAAAGGCAAATGGAAACTTTGCTGCCTGGTGACAGGCAAGACTGACAGGTACAGTGTTTTATGAGGCAGGGCCACATATGGAGAACGTTGTTGAGCTGTGAGCACCCCTTTACAGGAATAATAATAATAAAAATAATGATGATGATAGATCACTATTATGCACCACTTCTAGGTTTGTACAATGTTTTATGTACATTTTATCATTGGATGCAATAACCTTAGGATCCCTGTTTCACAAATAAATGAGGAAACTGAAATTCAGGAAAGTGACTTGCCTAAGGTCATACAGCGTGGGAATTAAGATTTGTGGCAAATTTTAAACCCAAGTCTTGGTGATTTCCAGCCCTGCCCAGCTCTAGCCAGCTCTGTCTGACAAAGACCATAAGGATGGTGATGGGGCTTGGTTAGGATCCTGAAATATGAAGAATAGTGGAAGTGTTTGCTTCTTCCTGCCCTGGAGAGCTCCATAAGTGGGGGGACATCTCAGGATGGAGCAGGCTCTACAATGGAAACCAACATGCAAGGGCCAGATTTGTCTCCTGCCTTCCAGGAGAATCTTTTCAGAAATAGGCTGGACATGGTTCCATTCAAAACTGAAATTCTGTGATTCATATCCTCAGATGCACAGGAAGAAGACACTAGGAAAGGAGATGGCATGCTGTCCAACAATCCCCATGACCACTTTCAAAATAATCCACTGCCACCATTATGTAGCAACCTCTTCTTTATGAGTCAACAAGCATTTATGAACCTCTGTGTCCCAGGCCCTGTGCTATTATATGGGGATGCAAATACTAAGAATAAAACAATTCCTGTTCCCACAGAGCTGATATTTTAATAGGTGAGACAATGAGTTCATATATAAAAATCCACAGAATAATTGTAAACCAATCAATACAAATAAGTACGAGTTAATTAAACCCAAGGCATTTTGGGCTCTAGCATTTTGAAGTGACGGGAAAGATTTCATGTAGAAGGTGCTGCTTGAGTTAAGCAGAAGGAAGAGAGGATCTGAGAAGGGGAGAAAAGAGCACATTCTAGGCATCAGGAAAACCCAGAGCAAAAGCATGGAGAGAGAGCATGGAGGGTCATGCATGACTAAGAAAACGCTAATGTGGATGGATCTCAAGAGTATGGGAGAGGGAGTGGCATCTTATAAGGCTGGAAAGTGTTAAGGGAGAAACCAGGGAAAGGTGCCTTGAACAGTAAATATGGGTCCAGGTGGGTGTGAGAGACAGGAATGACAGGAAGGGGCCCAACAAGTAGGGAGACTAAAGTTTAATAGCAAAGAGGTGTCTGTTACTGAATTGGTTGTTAGGTCCAACTGCCACTCTGAAGCACCAAGTCTAGGCCTAATCAGCAAAGTAAAGGCAGGAGTTTATAAGTTAAGACAACACATTTAATCAAGGACAAGCTAAGATTAAGGATGGGAATAGGGTTTACTACACTTAAAAGCTAAGGGCAAACCACAGGGTCAGAGGAAGGACTTGACTACACTCTCCTATGATCGAAACAAGACAGGGCCCAAAGAAAGCTGTACTGGAGTCACAAGGGAAAAGTTCCTCCTAACCTGGTTCCAGCCAGGTTTGGTCAGCTTAGCTGAGGACCTGAGGGTGGCTTTACTTGGGATCTCACGGCTAATCCAGGGATGGTTTCAGGATGCCAGGAGTCAACTCCACCAAATCAGGTGATCCAAGGTATCCAGGTAGGGAGAGATAGTTTGCAATGCTGTCCACCAGATCACAAACCACTTCCCTACTCGGTGCTGCTCTGCAGGTCTGATGTCCTCTGCTGTAAGCCTTCACCACTCTCAGGGGCCCAGGGAATCTGGATACAACTCCCCTAGCTCTGAGATCTCCCAGGGTCAGCAACAGTTTGTGCCAACCACCATAGAGTCCTTTCTCAGGCACAAGCCACTTCCTCCTTCCCCTGCATTCCATTCAGAATGTCCATGACCTCCAACTAAGGCTTTTCCTAGCCTGCTTACACACCTCCTTTTAAACTTATGCCTCTTACAAAAGGCATAGTTGGGGACACGTGAAAGTTGTTAAAAGCCTAATCAGAGGAATTTTTTTTAAACCTTTACCTTCTGTCTTAGAATCAATACTGGGCATTCGTTTTAAGGCAGAAGAGTGGTAAGGGCTAGACAATGGGGGTTAAGTGACTTGCCCAGGGTCACACAGCTAGGAAGTATCTGAGGCCAAATTTGAACCCAGGACCTCCTGTCTCTAGGCCTGGCTCTCAATCCACTGAGCCACCCAGCTGCCCCCAATCAGAGGAATTTCTATTTAATCCTAGATGCAAAAGCTGACTGAGCATGGGAGTGACATGACCAGATCTGTATTCAAGAAAAATCCCTTGGGCAGCAGGATAGGTTGTGTTGGGAGAGGCCTGATGTTGGGAGACTAATAAGGAGGAGGTTGTTATAATCTAGGTGAGAATTATGAAGGGCTATGAGTAAAGAGAAGAGACTGGATTCACGTGATGTTGTGGAAGTAAAAACAGCAAGATCTGGCAACAAATTAGATATTTGTGGTGAGGGAGAGTGGGGAGTCCAGGACATGCTGAGGTTAAGAAGCTGGGCAACTGAAAGGAAGGTGGTGCCAGTTTAGCAGCAGGGTCCCTGATCATGTGATAGTAGTTAAGACATCAAAAACCAAGGACAAATGACAGAGGTTCACAGCTTTATAAAGAGCCCAAGAGAAAACAACTTCATACCCTTCTAACTCAAAATCCGATTAATCTGTGAACCTAAGTGTACAAATATATTTATAGTAATGCTTTTTTTTCCCTGTAGCAAAGAACTAGAAACAAAAAAACCATTCATCAAAGGGAGACTGGATGAATAATTTATGGTATATGAAGTTAATAGAAAATTACTGTCCTGTCAGAAGTGATAAATATGAAAAATTCAGAGAACTCTTGGAAGATTTGCTGTGAATTGATAGAGTGAAATGAGCAGAACCAGGGAAATAATTTATATGAGGACAACAATAATGTAAATAAAAACAACTTTTGACTAATCATGGTTTCAGAAAACCAGTAACAAAGCATCTTGCACATTTCTCGAAAGAATAGTGATAGAACAGAGATGCAGAATGAGACATACACTTTTGGACATGACCAGTATATTGAGGGAGGAACTGAGGTGGAAGCTGAGTCATAAGAAATGAGAATTGTTAAAAAAAAAAGTTGGTCCATTAAAAAAAAATTCAGAGGAAAATGAAGATCTGAAGGTGACATAAACATCTAAAATACAGAGAATAAAAAAAAGAAGTGAGAAGAGAGGAAGTGTAGGTAATGAATGTAGATAGTTTTTTTCACCCTAGGAGTTGGGCTCTGAAATCAAGGAGAGATATAGGACAATAGTGGGAAAGGATGGTAGGGCCAAGTGAAAGTTTTTAAGGCTGTAGAAGACTTGTGGTAGGTATATAAGCCAGAGGGAAGTAGAGGTTGAATAGTTAGGAAGAGGTTGAAGAATAGAGACAATGGGATGATTGTAGAAGCTCTGCTTGTGGTCAAGAGAGGTGATGGAATTAGAGGAACAATTAGAAAGGCTAGTATGGGTGAGGAAAAGGTTCACCTCTTTATTAGAATCTGGAATAGAAGAGGGATGATATCAAATTGTTTTATGATGTAGGTAGAAGGAGACGAGTGAGTGAATGGTAAATGCCTTCTATTTTTTCAGCAACATATGGTGAGGTTTTTTGATGTAGGTATTATTCATTCCATATGATGAAAGGAAACTCAGAAAGGTTGACCACCATTTCCATGGTCACATGGCTAGTAAATGTCAGAGCCAGAATTTGAACCCCAGGCTCTGTTCTAGTATGTAACACCAAGTTTCATAGAGCAGTGGGAGGTGAGGCCCTTTCTGAGAGAGGACTGGGTAGGGGAAGTGCCTGGGGACTCAAAGGTTTTCAAGTCTTCAGGAGAATTAATGAGAGACAATCAAGTGATAGAAGCCTTGGTTGAGCTGCAAGGTTGGGTGAAGAGCAGTGCCACAGTTCAAACTATCCTTGGCACATGGTCTGGGGTAGGAAGCCAGGCATCCGCTGTTTCCTTGGGGATGGAAGCCAACATTAGGCATGCTTGGTATGCATTGACAGATTTGGTCTTCAAAAATTTTAAAGTTATATAATGCAGCACCTCTATTCCCTAGACTGAAATGCTCTAACTTGTTTTTCTGTGATGTTCCTAGACTGGCACAATTTTGAAAATGTTTTACTTTAAGGATAACTGAAATTTCTGGTTTTCCTATGCTCAGAGGGCATAAAATTGTGTATACTCTTTGATCCCATCATATATACCATTACTGGATCTGTATCCCAAAAAGATAATAAAAAAAGGGAAAGGACCTACTTGCACAAAAATATTTATAGCAGCTCTTTTTGTAGTGACAAAGAATTGGAAATTGAGGGGATGTCCATCAATTGGGGAATGGCTGAACAAATTGTGGTACATGTTAGTGATAAAAATACTATTGTGCTATAAGAAATGATAAGCAAGATGATTTCAGAAAAAGCTGGAAAGATCTGTATGAATTGATGTAGAGTGAAATAAGTAGAACCAGGAAAACATTGTAGACAGTAATAACAATATTGTACAATGATCAACTGTGAAAACTTGGATACTCTCCGCAGTGCAATGATCTGGGACAATTCTGAAGGATTTATGACAGGGAATGCTATCCACCTCCAGAGAACGATGAATGCAGATCAAAGCATACTATCTTTCACATCAGTGTATTTATGGTTTTATTTTGGGGTTTTGGTTTTGTATGAGTTTACTCTTACAATCATGACCAATATGGAAATGTGTTTCATGTGAAAATTAAAAAAAAAAGAAATTCCTGATTTTCTGCAAAATTACACCTAATCAGGGGTCCTTTCAGATAAGAATGAAAGTGAATTAAGTTGGGAAGAGGCAGAGAATATTTACTTTGAGTTATCAGTCCAGAAGGGGCAATTAAAAAAAACCAGGAAAGAGAAGAAATAAAAGCCAGAGAACAAAGACGAATTCTGCTCACCTTATCCATGCTACCCTGGTTTAGCCTCATGATAGAAGCATGAGCCAAGCGATCGTAGACTGTTCTCAGAGCCTTCTTGGAATAGAGCTCTTGGGGCTTGAACAGCTCCCCCAGAAATTTTTTATTGAACATGGTTGAGGTGATGTCATTCATAACTGTAAAGATAAAACAGAACCTAGCTGAGTGATATGCAGGAAGAAACTCTCCAGAAGCGTCTAAGAAGGACCTAGAAGTACACAAGTCTGGAGAGGAGTAGTACAGTAGAAACCATACAAAGAAATAGAGGAAGGAAAGCCTTTCACCAGAGTAACCCAGTGCTAACAGAAGAGAGGTATTTCTTTTTCTTCCTTTAAAAGAAGACCATTAAAAGATCTTGCTTTTTCAACAAATATTTATTAAGATACTACAATGTGCAAGGCACTACTATGCTAGGCATAAGGGAGAGATATAAAGATAAAAGTGACAGTCTTGGCTTTCAAGGAGCTGCAGCTGCAGCTCCTTCCTGGCGTGGGAGGAAGAATATGTTTTTATAGAAAAGTACTGTACAAAGTAAGGTGTGATAGGGTAAAGGAAAAATCTAGAGGAAATGCTCCAAGGAAATGTTAAGAGAGAGAGAAAACCCCTGGTAGTGAAGCTGGGTCTTGCACTTAGTAGGCATTTAATACATTTTGATGAATTGAAAGAAAGATAAGGATTATAAAAAGAAGCTCTAGTCCCATAACACCAACTGCTTGTTGGACATTAAAAAAAAAAAAAACCTTCTATCTTGGAATCAATACTGAGTATTGGTTCAAAGGTAGAAGACTGGCTAGAGGCTAGGCAATGGGGGGTTAAGTGACTTGCCCAGGGTCACACACCCAGGAAGGCCACATTTGTTCTTTGGTTCTGATTTTTGTTCTTGTTTTTCCTTTGTAGAATGTAAGCTTCTAGAGGACTTTTTCTCTGGCACTAGCACTTAGCATAGTGTCTGGCATACAACAAGCACTTAATAAATGCTTGCTAATTGGTCGAATGCCATGAAAGCACTCCCTCCTCTAACACAAATTATAACTGTTCTAAGACTTAGCAGACAGGCTTGGAGAGTTGCTAAGGACACACAGTGTATCACTGAGTAGCTAACACGATCCCAGAATCCCAGATTCACAGGATTTGAGAGTTGGAAGTCATCTTAGGAGTCATCTAGTCTAATCTTTACACAAAGAATTCTCCACAATTCCCCACAGCAAACAAATGGCCTTTCAGTCTCTGCCTGAAGAACTCTAAGGAGGGAAATGTGCTACTTCTCAAGGTAAGTTGTTCCTCTTGGATGAGTTCTAATGCTTAGGGAGTTTTTCCTGACACCAAAGCCTCTTCCATTTCCACCCACTGCTCCTATTTCTGTCCTCTGGGGTCCAACAGAACAAATCTAGTCCCTTTTCTTCATGACAGCTCTTCAAACTGAAATACTGCTATGGAAGCCTCTCCTAACTTCCTGTCCCCAGGCTAAACATGCTGTTCCTTGAGATGATTCTTATAGAATTGATTAGTCCAGTGATGGCGAACCTATGGCATAGGAGCCAAAGCTGCCACTCTCTGTCTGTGGGCATGCAGCCACCCTTCCTTCCTTTCCTAGGGTTTGTTTTTAGAAAGGCAGAAGGACTCAGGTGGAGTTGCTCCCTCACCCCCTCCACAGTGCTTGGCAATGTTTTTTCACATTACTTGCCCCTCCACCCAGTAGTCCAATGGGAGTGCTTCTACTCCCCCTTCCCCCCGCCCCTGTGGGTGAGTGGGGTGGGGTGGGGCCCACTACTCTGGCTCTAAAAGGTCCACCCTTGCTGTCACAGTCCATCTGGTTGCCCTCCTCTGTTTTACACTCTAGCTTATCATTGTTTTTCTTAAGTCTTGGTGCTATAAGTCAGTTATGATACTTCAAATGAGGTCTTTTTAAAATAGAATACTGTGAAGGGCAGCTAGGTGATTTAGTGGATAGAAAGTCATGACTAGAGATGGGAGGTTCTGGGCTCAAAATGTGTGACCCTGGGTGAGTCTCTTAACTCTAGTTGTCTAGTCCTTACTGTTCTTCTGCCTTGGAAATGATACTTAATATCAATTCTAAGACTGAAGATAAGGGTTTAAAGAGAAAAAAAAGAACAGTGGTATTATTACTTTTTATTTTTATTTTTAAAGGAAGCTGTGGTTCTCCTAATTCCGTCTGAAATTACATTAGCTTTTTTGGCTGCTACATCTCACTATATACTCATGTTGTGTTTGAGGTTCTTAAAAACCTCTAGATCCTTCCCATACCAGTTGCTGCCCACACTGCCCCCATATTATATATATGGGGTTGATTTTTTATATTTAAATGCAAGACTAGATTTATCACTATTGAATATCATCTTTATATCTGGCCTTATACTTTAACCTGTCAAGATCCTTTTGGACCTTAATTCTGCCATCTAATGTGTTAGTTATCCCTCCTAGCTTTGTGTTACCTGAAAATTTAATAAGCTTTCCTTCTATGCCTTTATCCAAATTATAGATAAAATGTTAAATAGCACAGAGCCAAGTAACAAATTCGTGAGGTATTCCATTGGGGACCTCCTGCCACGGGATCAACAGCTCCTCTTTGAGTGGGCCATCTGGATTATATTTCTTGGTTAATATAATCCACTGATTCATATCTATCTAACATATATACAAGAATAGTATGATACAGTTTATCAAAAGGTTTGCTAAAGTCTAAGTACACTACATCCACAACATTTCCTTCAACTACTAGTTTAATAATTCTCTCAAAAAAGGAACTGAAGCTGGTCTGGCATAACTTGATCTTGATGAAGTTTTTTTTGGAATCACTACTTCTTTTTCTAGATATTCACTAGCCATCTCTAATTATCCTTTCTAGAATATTTCCAGGAATTGAAGTCAAGATCACTGACCTAGAATGGATTCTGTACTCTTCCTTTTTTTTTTTTTTAATTGGGACATTTGCACTTATACACTCTTTGGTACTTCTTTCCATTTTCCATAATCTTTCAAATATCACTGATAGTGGCAATGGAATCATATATGCCAATTTTTTTAGGACCTGAGAGATAAGACTCTCTATATCAATTAGGCTGATGCCTGAACAAACAAACTAGACAAACACCACTAGCCCCATACTTGAAACTTTTCTATCTTTATAGAACTTTCCAGAATTTATAATCTGCTGGCATAACTTTTGAGAACACAAAGTCGCCTCTATACCACAATGAGGCATCAATGTAGTGCTTTAGCAAAGGAGATACATATCTAAAAGGTTGTTTGAATCCATATTATAAGTCAACAAAATCCTAAATGTGGCTTAAATATTCCTTAAAGGGAACACTGAAAAGTATAGAGATGTATTTGAAAGGGATACAAGAGGCCATCTAATATAAGCTCAACCTGAAATGTGAACACCTTTAGTAATGAGAAACTCATTATCTTATGAGGCAGTTTACTCCATTATCAGACAGCTTTGTTTATTAAGAACTGCTTGCAATGTTTGCTGTGTACTTCTGTTGTTGTTATTGTTGTTTTGGTTTGGCATAGTAGAACAGTCATCTTGATAAAAGCCATAAAGCTTTGCCAATAATGTAAGTTGGATAACTCAGAGTGCCAAGAAGCCAAGGAAGTACAGTGACAAGAAGAAACAAGGTGGGTAATTAAATTGAATTAGATAATTGGATGTTTGCTTGTGGCTTGATTCTGACTATATTAGGATGTGGCAGGCATATGCTACCTAATAATTAAAGAAAACTGTGAGGATAGCCTTGTCCTATCTCAAGGAAAGCCTGGGAGCCAGCTCTAAATAAATTGTTTTTTTTAGGAATCTTCAGTGGAGTCAAGACTTAGCCATAGGAACTGGTCATAAGGGTGAGGTATGTGGTTTGCCAAAAAGAAGACAAAGGGTTCTGCTTCAGACATAAAAAGAAAGAGAAGGATATGACCTGCAGAAGTTGTTCCATATTTGCATATCTCCCAGGACAAAGCAAGACTTTTATCTATACAAAGTGCAAGATGGTCTACATGCTAGAAGAGTAAAAAGAATGGAGAGATATATCTCTAAATTCCAGGTTATAAGGATGGAAATGTGGAAGAGCTTCAAAGAAGATATAAACAAGAACAAAAATGTAAAAGGGCATATAAGGGATATTAATTTGTCAGGGGGTTAGAAGATGGAAGAGCATGACAGAAAAGGAAGGATAACTGAATATTAGCGTTAATAAATAGGACCTTCATTTCCGGAAGAGGGCAAGTTGGGTCTTTTTAGGAAGAAAAGACTTCTTGTGTTGCATGGAATGATGAGGGGAATCCAAATGAGGATTCACCTAGTAATGACTAGAGGAAGAAGAGAGAAATAGTGATTTGTTGACTTGATAGCAATCCTGAAAGTTCACTGTCCTCATAAAGCATGTATCAGAGACATGATAGATGTGCCTTCTGGGTCTTGTCAAAAGTGATAATCACTATTTCCTCCTGGAGATTCATGTGGTGACAAATGATACTATAAAGAGAAATTTTGAGAAGGCAACACTAAGGATTATGAAGTCTTAGGCAAGAATCTGAAGACCTAAGAGGCCTAGGGAAGAATTTTAATCATTACTCTTAGTTGAAGGTAGTGCGCACTGTTGATTGAAGTAAAAGAAAGGTGGAGTTGGGAAGTACTCTGTCAGGACATTGAGAATAGGATCTGAAATTTTGCAGTATGGCTTAAAATATAGAATTGATGGGCTCTTGGTTAGAATACAGTACACCTAACAAGGGCTGGCAAAAATATGTTTGCTTGGAGCCTTGCGACCCTAATGAAGGGAATTTTAAACTGGTAGGGGAGAAAGGTAGAAAATGGACCATATATATGTGACAAGACTGATAAGATACCACAGAGATCAAAGGAAAAAAAGAATAGCAGAAAAGAGAAGCAATTATTCATTGGAAACAATATTCAAGAAGACAGGTAGCAATAAAACACAGCCTCAGATGTCTATATAGAAATGCACAAAATGTGGGTAATAAACAGAGTGAAGTAGAGTTCAAACACAAGAAAACAAATCTGTAAAAAATTGGTGAGATGGAACTCTTGAACAGAATTTGGCCATAGAAGTATATAAGTATTCCTTCCACATCTCAGGGAGTTAGAGGTGCAATGCCCCTGCAATCCTGGAAAATCTGCATAAAATTTTTGGCCATCTCCTCATACCAGAGAAGTTTGAATTTTTTCTTTTTCTCTTATGGGGTATTTACATTAATAGAAATTGCATATATTTATGGTATTAAAAGATAAAATATGTTGATATAATGCTATACATATATTTTATGCATTTCTGAGTTTCTACATTTTTTCTGTGTCATGCTGGCCTTATGTGTCATCTGTAGCTTCTGCACCCCGACCCCCTCAAAAAAATCCCATTTAATTCCTTATGCTGATCTGTAATATATTGAAATTGTGATGGGGAAAGTTGTGAGATGGAAGGGATATCTGTATTTTATTTAGAAATTCTAGAAGAGATAAAATGGAGGTTGTGTAGTATCATTTATTAAGAAGATATGGATCAATTGGGGAATGGCTGAACAAATTGTGGTATCTGCTGGTGATGGAATACTATTACGCTCAAAGGAATAATAAACTGGAAGAATTCCATGTGAACTGGGAAGACCTCCAGGAATTGATGCAGAGCGAAAGGAGCAGAGCCAGAAGAACATTGTACACAGAGACCAGTACACTGTGGTAAAATTGAATGTAATGGGCTTCTCTACTAGCAGCAATGCAATGATATAGGACAATTCTGAAGGATTTATGGAAAAGAACGCTAACCATATTCAGAGGAAGAACTATAGGAGTGGAAACACAGAAGAAAAACAACTGCTTGATCACATGGGTTGATGGGGATATGATTGGGGATGTAGACTCTAAGCAATCACCCTAATGCAAATATTAATAATGAAATAGGTCTTGATCAATGACACATGTTAAAACCAGTAGAAATGCATATTGGCCATGGGAGAGGGGGAGGTGGTGGGAGAAGGGGAAAGTAAGAGAATAAATCATATAACCATGTTAACTTTTCTAAAAAATAAATATTAATAAATGTTAAAAAAAATAAAATAAAATAAAGTGCATTTTGAAGTTAAAAAAAAAAAAAGAAGAAGAATATATAGAGGCAGGTGGTAGCATGGTGGATAGAGGGCCAGGCCTAGAGTCAGGAGAACTTGAGTTCAGGTCTGGCTTCAGATCCTTCTGGGCAAATCATTTACTCTCAATTTGTTGCTGCTTTTCTGTCTTAGAACTGATACTAAGACAGAAGGCAAGGGTTTAAAAAAGAAGAAAATATACTTATGAGAAGAAATCTAGGAATTCACTGGGTAAGGCTCAAAGACTAGAGAAGAAGAGTGATACTGTTGTAAAGAGACCTGGATGTAAAGGAATTTGATGAAACTAATGTCTCTAGACATTAGGGGCAGCTGGGTGGCTCAGTGGATTGAGAGCCAGGCCTAGAGACGAAAGGTCCTAGGTTCAAGTCCGGGCTCAGACACTTCCAGCTGTGTGACCTCGGGCAAGTCACAAGACCCCTATTGCCCACCCTTACCATTCCTGGGCCAAGGACGGTCCCTAGCCCAGATGAAAAAGGAGGAGGGTTGGGCGTGGGGCTAGCAACCCCACCCTAGCAACCCCACCCTGTAAAAACTACATCTGCTAAAGAAACTGCAACCTAAAGTAGGGGCAGCTGGGCTAGCTCAGTGGATTGAGAGCCAGGCCTAGAGACGAAAAGTCCTAGGTTCAAATCCGGGCTCAGACACTTCCCAGCTGGGTGACCCTGAGCGACTGTGTTGACCCATTGCCTACTGGTTGTGGCCCTATGCTCCTAGATGGAGTCCCAGGATTAAAAAAAAAAAATGTCTCTAGGCTTCAGTTTGTCATCTGTAAAATGAAAGGTTGGACTGGATAGCCTCTGAGGGCTCTTTCAGCCCTAGATCCTATGACAAGAATCTCTTATGCTATCCTTGTAGATAATTATGAGAGTCATGTGTGTTAGATTTCTTTTTCAAAAATTTTCAATTGTATATAAAAACGTTAACACTTGTTTTAAAAAAAAAATTAAGTTCCAAATTCTCTCCCTCCTGTCCTCCCACCCTCCCCTCATTGAGAAGGCAAGCAATTTGTTATGGGTTATTCATGTGCAGTCATGCAAAAGAGATTTCCAAATTGGTCATGTTGTGAAAGAAAACACAGACCACTCCCTCCTAGCCCCTGCAAACAAGAAAAAAAAGAAAAGTTTAAAAAAGTATGCTTTTATCTGCATTCAGACTCTATTCTTTCTTTGGAGGTGGATAACATTTTTCATCAAGAGTTCTTCTGAATTCTTATATCATTATATTGCTGAGAATAGCTAAGTCATTCACAGTTGATCACTCTCAATTTCCAGTTCTTTGTCACCTGATGTGGGATAGTGAGTATATAAAATGTAGTTGGGTGGGTTCAGAACTGGTTGAATGATTGGACCTAAAGAGAAATGGGTCAAATATCAAGTGTGATAGCTCTTTTCTGCTTTTTATACATATTTTTTATGACTTCCTCAGGTCCCATGAGTTCAGCAATCATTTCTATGAAGATGACTCCAGATCTCTATATCCAGCCCTGGCCTTTTGAGCACCAGGCCTATACTGCCCATTGCCTGTTACATGTCCCATCAATATCTCAAACTCAGTATATCCAAAATTTTTTTATCTTTATCTTTCCCCCAAATCATTTCACTTTCTAATTTCTCTCATTTTTGCAAGAGCACCATCATCCTTCCCATTACCCAGGTTCAATGATGCTGGAGTCATTCTCAAGTCCTTGGTCTCCTTTAGCCCCCCCCCCCCCCCCCGTGTCCAATCAGTTACCAAGTCTTGTTGACTATACTTCTATAGTACCTCTTGAATCTTGACACTTCTCTGTGCTTACATGACCACTCTGGTCTGAGGCCACACCCAGACTATTTTAGTAGCCGCCTAATTGGTGTCTTTGCCTCAAGTCTCTCCCCACTTCAATTCCTCCTTCAGACTGCTGCCAAAGTGTTGCTTCTAAAGCACTGATGTGACCATTTTACATTCCTTCTTGATAAACTCAAGTGTTCCCAGATGCCTCTAAGATAAAAAACGAACTCTCTGGCTCTCAAGTCATTTTACAACCTTGTTCCAATCTATATTTCCAGACTAATTAAACATGACTTCTTTTCACATACTGTACAGTCCTGTCAAACTGGCCTTTTTACTGTTCCTCACACATGACAACTCATCTTTAGTCTTCATCCCTTCATTCAGTTTGGAATGCATTCCTTCCTTGCTCTCACCCCTAAGAGTTCCTAACTTCCTTCAAAGCTCAAGTTGAGGGTACTCCTCTATGAAGAGTCTGATCTCCTCAGCTATTGCTGCCTCCTCAATGATTTCCTTTAGATGCTCGTTATCATGTCAGGACAATGGAAATATTGGATTAAACTCAAAATATTATCCAGAGCAGACATTTAAGACACATCAGAGTAGCAAATAACCAAATGTTCTTAAGCCATTGAAATGCTGAGATGAATCTACAGTTTGATTTTTTTTTAAACTAGGTTTTCTAAATGTTCTATCACCATAGAGCCAGGCCTAGAGGTCTTGGACCAAATTAAGATGCAGGTAGCTGGAGATTGGAGAATAAGGAATAATAAAACCATACAGCATGCATGAATTTCATGCATTCTGCATCCAAGCAGGCACATGCTTGCAATTCTCTACTTTGCTCAATACAAACATGGAGATATGATTAGGAAAGCAGCTCAGGCAATGAACATTACTCCTTGTTGAAACCATGCCCTGGTTGGTTACGTGATGATAACACAGAAAGCTTGTTTCCAAGAACTTCAAAACAATCCTATCTAAACAAAGGTGTTGCTACTATCCTCAAAGGCCTTGCAATACATTAGGGCAGAGTCCTCCTGAGTACATATTAGGGCGTGATCCCTCTGCAAAGTGCTCTTGGGGGTCTCCTTTGTATTATTGTATCTACTTCTTTTGAGACTAGTAGAAAATAAAATATCCTGGCATCAGGTTCAAGGCTTTCCCCTCTTTTAGTGACTACTGCTACATTTGGAGGATTGTGTACTTGTGGATGGAGATCTAAGACATGCAGCTAAGAGATACCGTACCTCTTTTCCTGTCCACCTCTGTCCATTCATCTACACGAAGCATATAAAAAAAAAACACCAGTTCATGAGGCAAAGATATTTTCAAATGAAGTTTTAAAAAGACACCAACTCCAACTAGCTAACCAATATAGAATGTCATTAAATAAAAAAGTTAGCATTTCACATCTGCCAAGAAAGCTTTGCTTGCCATTTGCACCTTTTAAAGGGAAGAGAAAGCTTCATTTAGATCTTCTAGGCAGGGTCGGTGTCTACAGAGTACTATAGCACTACAGAGTAGTAGCTGGCAGAAGGAAAAGAAAGATTCAGCACATTTAATTAGCAGAAGGTACAGCTTGAGTTTTTTTTAAAATAATGGCTCAAGAGGACATGTCTTCTAAGGCTATACAGGCATGCAACATTGAAGAATATGCTTTAGAAGGAAGGGGAAGAAAAAGAGAACAAGAAGCATACAGTGATAAGTAGTGTCTTACTCCATGCATCCTTATTCCTTCATAGTTTAAGATGTCTCTTTCTAGGTACAACTAGAGCTGTTCAAGTTGGGCCACTTACAAAGAATATAAAACAAGAGGGCACTATCTGTATTTGTCACATTTCCCATTTACAAATATAAGGCAAGTTAAGTAATAAATGGATTTCTGAACAGAATGTCCCAAAGGATAAACTGCAGTCAGACAGACTTAGAGGACCACTCACTTAAAGGAAGATCAAATCAGGCAAAATTCACTAGTCTTGAAAAGTCCTTCAAAGTCCAGGGGCAGTTAGGTGGTTCAGTGAATAAAGAACCAAGCCTGGAGAGAGGAGGGCCTGAGTTAAAATCTGACCTTAGATACTTCCTGGCTGTGCAACCCTGGCCAAGTCACTTAATCCCAATTGCCTACTCCTTACTGTTTCAGAAGGTAAGGGTTTTAAAAAAAAAGTTATTTAAAATCCTACTTATTTTACCTTTGAAGTAATTTTGAAAATAATTTCTTCCCCCTTTTCCATTCTAGTTTGCTCAGAGGTTTAAATAAATGTGGGTACAAATATAATACAACTGTTGAGAAATCAGTAATTATCTATTGGAGACATTTATATCCAGTGGATTTTTTGATGTTATAACAGACAAGTCTTTGTAACTTTGTGACTAACACAGAATACAAGGGATTGCTAATCCTAAACAGTGATGCAAGACAATAGCCCATAACTTCCCTCTCCAGTATTAGAGTTTATTTAGTAGCAAAGTGATTACATCCTAGAGAACCAACAACTATAAAATTCACCACCTTTTATGTGGGCTATGGTGTTCTGGAGGTAAAAGATTTATGAAGCAGCACCATGAGCCTGGCTTCTCTGAAGCTGATAGTGATGTCTTGGGATTCTATCAAAGTTTATTTCTTTCTTTTATGTTTGCTTAGGTGGCAGGTTTGAATGGTGGGCTCAGAATTCAAAAAAATATGGAAAAGCTGCAGAATTTCCACTTCATCCCTGTTATATTGCGTGCTTGGGAATAAGGTGCTTTTGCAAAGAGCTCATTCTGTCTGAAGGACATTCAGGCTCTTTACCTGCTGCTGAGTTAGCTGTCAAGTGAGCAGGTGGTAAATGAATATGGATTGTCCACTGGCAATAAAGTTCAAGTCCAGCAGATGTCTCTGTGGTGCTGTTTTTAATGGCCAGTCTCTTCCTCAGGCTCCAGAATACCCCATTTGTACAAGGAGACAGTGTAAGTATAGCTCAATTGTTCTATGAATTCTTTAGCTGACTTTGAATAGTTTATAGGATTACACCATTAAAACTGGATGAGGAACCCGAGGCCCAGAGAGGTCAAATCACACAGGTAGAAAGTGAGTAAAAAATCTGAAACTCAAAACTCCAATCTAGTAATCTTTCCATTGTATCACACTGTCTTAGGCTCCACCATGTCATCTATAACTGGAATCCTCTCACATAGGATGCTCAATATCTTAGCAAACACAATAATTTATAGAAAGTGTTCAACAAATATTTGTTGGTTGAATGACCGTAGGATACCTTGGATTTCTTTGGAAAAAGGAAGGATGCACCATGTACCTTTCCTATGCCCTTTCTTGTTCTATTTCTCTGCGAATTTGAAATCACAGTTCCATTTTAAGGAGTATTTTTTGGAATAAGGGGTCTAGAGATGATTTGGAATTATAAATATAAAAACAACCTAAGCTATAAAGTGGCAACCAGTTGATCAACTCCCTGCTATCTACATTTCTTAAGTCATGGCCAAGTCATTTAACCTCTATAATGTCAGTTTCTCTACCTGTAAATGGGGACTGCAAAAATGTGGCAGGAACTTATTTTTATGAATATTTTTAAGAAAAGAAGAGTAGGTGGCTCAGTGGATTGAGGGTCAGGCCTGGGTTCTGGTCTCAGACATTTCCTAGATGTGTGAACTTGGGCAATCATTTCACTCCCACTGCCTAGCCCTTACCACTCTTCTGCCTTGGAACGAATACAGTGTTGATTCCAAAACAGAAAATAAGGATTAAAAAAAAAAAGAGGGAGAGAGAAGTAAAAAACCCCACAATATTCCTACTCTTTCTTTAAATATCTCACAACAGTCAGTGGGCTACCTCAGAATATTCCATTGAGGCTGAACTTACTTTCTGTTGAATTCTGAAACAAAGACCACACTGAGTAGGGAGCCTGCAGCATCTTCAATGATGATGCTGGACCAGGGATGGCTTCCATAACATCCATCAGGACTGGCTTATAAGTAAAATATTACAAGACTTTTGCCAGGAAAAAATAGACATGTGTGTATGTATATGCACACACATTTATATGCATAAATGTATATAGCTATATGTACATGTATCTATTATGTATCTATCTCTCTTTATATACACACACACATATATATATTTTTTTCAGGACATAGTACAAAGTCTCATGAATGAAGGGTCTATAGAGAAGGGTGATAAAAGGTTTGTCTGGGTGAGATGGTAGGCAAGGGGAAGCAAGCAAAAGACAACTGTGATTCTTTTAGCCTCATAGATCTAGATCTCAGAGGGTCATCTAGTCCAATCCTTTCATTTTATACAGGAGGAAACTGAGGTCAGAGGACATTAATTAACTTGTCTTAGGGCACACAGTAGCCAGAGACAACTAGAACCCAAATACTGACTCATGAGCTAGTATGCCTTCCACTGTACCATGCTGCTCTTCACAATCATTGCTTTGGGAATCAGTTTGGTGTCTTGGAACTAGAAGGTTAACTTTCCAATCTCAGGAATCCATGACTTGATCAATATAGTTCCCATACTTCCTTACCACTTGCCAGAGAGGCTAAGGAATTCTCTGGTAAGATCCAAGGTTTCCCTAAATTGTCTTATTTGACTATATGGTACTACTATACAGTATTTCAACTTTCCATAATAATTACTATGATTAAAGAGACTTTGTAGGACCATTTCCAATTCTGTGAGAAGGATGGGAAGAAAGCATCTTAGCATGGGGACACAAGACTTATCCAGCTGGGAAGGGAAGCTGTTGGGAATGTTGTGGGAGTACTAGGAGGTCTCATACTAGAGAATAATGACCATTAAGGAAAAGAGGGTTGTAGGATAAGGAAAGGAATATATTGAGGTTTTGACCAGGATAGAACAGAGAACTATGGGAATTAGGGTCCTTAGTTGAGACTAAGAATTGCTGGAAGGGAACGTCAAAATAGCAAATGAGATTAAGATGTAAAATCCTTTGTAAACCATAAGTCATTATCATACATTTCAATTGTCATTATTAATTACTTTTATTGTCAGCAAGTTCTAGTTTGGAGGAAGAGAATGATGCCAGACCAGGGATCATTAGAGTTCAGTGAGATCATGTATATGATCAGGAATCTTGAAGGAATAAAATCATTCAGTTTTAAAGGGGTAACAAAAGAGTTAATATTCCAGTTTGAGAGGAGGGTGCTGAGGGAGCAAAGTCTGAGTAAGGGTGTTAGGGAGCAGTTTTCAAGGGAGAGTATCAGAGTCCCTCAGTTCTGTAGACAGGATAATGGGGAGCAGAGTTTGAAGGGAGGTCATGTGTGGTGGGCAGCAGGATTCTCCAGTTTTGAGTAGAAGGGTCTAAAGAAAAGAATGTGAATGGAGGGTCTGAGGTGATGGGGAAGCAGTGTCTTTGAAAGGTATTGAATAGCATGCTTACTGGTGGAGCAAAGTTCCCCAGTTTTTAAGGATGAGGTTAGGGGAGCAGAAAGTGAGGAAAGGAAGTTGGAGGATCATTGTTTAAAAAGGAGTCCAAGGATAATCTCCTTCATTCTTGAGAACCTACAGGACCTTTGGAGGGTTATAGAGATCAGGATTTCCTACTTTTGAGGGAGGGTTTCCAGGTATAGGGTTTAAAGGGAGCCTGCATGCAAAGTCTCTTCTTTTTTGAGGAGACTGTTGAAAGAAGCAGCTTTCCTGGTTTTGAGGGTAGAAGCAGGTCTAGAGGAGCAGCATCTATCAATTTTGAGGGTCTCAGTGACCAGGGTCCTCTGCTTTTGAGGAGGAATTAAGGAGCAACAACTGACAATGGTTCATGAAAGATCTTTTGCTTTTGAGGGGGCTAAAGTAGATGGGTTCCTTGTTTTGGAGGAGGATTTGGGGGAGCATCATCTGATGCCTTCCCTACTTTGGGGTAGGGTCTAGGGAGAGGGGCCCCTGGCTTTTGAAAAAGGTTTCAGGAGCACAGGAGCACCTTGATTATTGAGGGCTTCAGGGGGATAAGTTCTGTGCTTTGGGGGGTTGTCTCAGGGAATAGAATCTCCAGGGTTTTTTTGGGGATCTTGGGGAACAGTGTCCCCAGCTTTTGAGAAGGGTTCCAGACAGATGGGTTTCTGTTTCACAGGTGAATGTCATGGAGCAGAAGTTACTATTTTTTTGGGGTCCCTAGAAGCTGTGTCCCCAGTTCTTAATGGCATCTCAGGGAGACGTCTCCTGTTTTGGGGATCCCTGGAGTAGTGTCCCCAGTTCCTGACAGGGGTCTCTGGTAGTATTCTTCTACCTTGGGGGGTACCTGGGACCAGTGTCCCCAGCTCTTGAGGGGGGCTCAGGGAACATTCTCCTGTTTTGGGGAGTCCCTAGGAATAGTGTCCTCAGCTTTCTGCGAGGGGCTCAGGGAGAGCAGACTTCTGTTTTGAGGGGTCCTTGGGAGCAATATTCCCATCTCCTGCGCGGGGTTCCGCAGGGGCTTGAGGGCTCTCACCTTTGCGGGCCTTGTCGGCCGGGATGTTCTGCGCCCGCAGGCGCTGGTCCAGGATGTAGAGCATCTCTCCGCCCAGGTTCAGGAAGAGCAGTGGGAGCGTCCGCACCGACATGGCGCCGCGGGTCCGGGGGCTGGGTCCGGGGATCGGGCGGCGGGGAGCCGGGGCACTAGGCACTAGCAAGTGCCACAGGCGAACCCACCACAGGCGTACTCACCGCAGGCGTCCCGGCCTCTCGGTTGCCAAGGTAGCGCCAGACTGGAGAAGAGGCCAATCAGAGCGCTGCTTGTTGGGAAGTAGGCGCCTTAAAGGCACCGGGGCGGAGGGCGGGAAGAACCTGTTTGGCCGACACTTAAAGGTCTGGTTGACTCACCCCCTGCCTGTATCTCCTGCAGAGAGCCACTTGGCGTCTGATTTTTCATTCAGTTCAGGGGCCTGGGTTGAAAAGAGCGCTAGGCTCGTAATCCGGGGATCTGGGTTCGAATTCTAGTTCTGCCACCGGGCAGGTCCAGATCATCTCCTTTATCTGTGTGATCTTGGGCCACTCTTTCAAACATAACTATCTGGGCCTGGGTTTTCTCTTCTGTAGGAGGAGGGGGCTGGACTACTTGATCGCTGGAATTCCTTCCAGGCTGAAACCAATGATTCCAGATCAATTCCACACACATTTATTTAGCGCCTACTGTCTACGGGTGCAACACCAAAAAATGAAAATCCTTGCTGGCACGTGATGTTCTAGGGGTGAGAGATGGCCTGAGAGAAATTGGATTCAAATGGGGAGCAGAGTTTGAAGGGAGGCCATGTGTGGTGGGCAGCAGGATTCTCCAGTTTTGAGTAGAACGGTCTAAAGAAAGAAAGTGAATGGAGGGTCTGAGGTGATGGGGGATCAGTGTCCTTGAAAGGTATTGAATAGCATGCATATTAGTGGAGCAAAGCACTCCCTAGAGAGGGAGTGATCCTGAAAGAACCAGGGAGTGCTTCCTTATGTCCTGGCAGAATATGGAAAAGGTCAGAGTTGTAGACCTGAGAAAAGAGAGAAACTTCACCAAAAAGACTTAACAAAACACACCAATCTGGACACTGCAAAATAATAGCTGGGACATGGCCCTTGCTCTCTGGGAAATAGCACACATGTGTATATACATATGCCCCTTGGAAGACTCTTTAGTGACAGAGTTGGTGAAACAGAAGTCAGTTCAGTTGTGCCTGACTCTTCCTGATTCCATTTGGGGTTTTATAGGCAAAAACACTGGAATGGTTTGTGATTTCCTTCTCCAGCTCATTCTCACAGATGAGGAAACTGAGGCAAACAGGGTTAAATGACTTGCCCAAAGTCCCATAGCTAGTGTGTGTGTCTGAGGTCACACTTAAACTCTGGTCTTCCTGATGCCAGACCCACTCCTCTATCCATTGAGCACCTAGCTGTCTAATAACAGAAAAGGGAAGAGAAATAAGAAACTGAGGCTCGGGCCTTCTGACTCCAAGACCGGTGGTGTCCTGCTGTACCACTGGGCTTCTGGGGATTGGCAGCTTGGCTGTGACCATGGGATCAGGGCAGCACTTAGGTGGCCTTTGAACCAGAACCAAGTGGGATAGGTTGGTGATGTTCCCAGGGAGCAGCCTAGGCTTGGAAGTGAGGGAGAAACATAGTAATTACTTGACTTCAGTCTGCTATCCAGACTTCTCCCTTACTAACAGTCATTTCAACCACAGCTCCAGTTGGCTTTATAGAAATGTTAAGAATCAGAGACCTGGGTTGAGATTCTAGTATGGACAATTATTAGATGCCTGACCATTAAGCAAGTCATTTAGAAGCAATGTGGTATAGTGGATAAAGTGCTGGACTCAGCCCAGAAGACCTGAGTTTTAATTCTGCCTCATATAACTTAACAAGGTGTGTCCTCTTGCGCCTCTTTAACCCTGGATCATTTTATCTCTCAGAGACACAGAGGCTTAATCTGCAAAAATCTGGAGAGTGGACTTGATTTCAAGGTCTCTTCCAGCTTTAGATTTATGATCCTCCAATTTTCTCATCTGTAAAATAGATATAACCTACCTGTCTATTAGGAAACTGCTAATTCTATTATTTAAATTCTATATAAATCTTTTCTCTTTTGAAAAAAAATGTCCTTCATTTATGGATATGATCCACAATCAAAACATCCCTTTTGATTTGAACTTTTATTGACATCTTTTTTGTTTACATCATAATCCATTAGATTCTGGGCTCTTGAGGGTTCACAATGCTTTTTCCTTTTGGTATCCATAGTGTCTAGCACAGTGCCTGGCACATGGTAGGTGCTTTATAAATGGTTTGACTATATAGAACCTTCATTTATAAATATGTAATTATTTATAACATATAATTAATATAGCAATATATTAATATGGATCTAATTAATCATACTTACATATACCACGAGAAATAAAAAAGGGAAAAATACATAAACTAATACATTAGCTGAGGTTGAGTCCCTCTCCACATTTCCTTTATCTGATCATATCCTGCTCTTCCTAAACTTACTTTTCATCCTCAATGTGCCCTATAAATGAATCCCTCTGCCCTTTACTACTGCCCCAGGCCACTGTCCTGCTTTCTTCCCAATCTTGACCTTTTGATGAACCAGTTCAACCCTACCCACTATCCTCTCCTCTTGAATCCCTTGATGTTTTGTCTTGCTGCTGATCACATCAAATAAAACTCAGACCATGGTGTATTATCACTTTCTACCTCCTTCCCTCCTACTCAAGTGCTCTTAAATTGTATGAGTTAAGGAAATGCTGACTGGGTCCAATACAAATTTATGCTACCTAATCTCAAAATGGGTCTTCATTACAGCAAAGTAATCCTATTACTCCTCCTTAACTAATTCTCTAACCCACTCCCTACAGTCATTTTTGAAGAGTTCTTTTCCTAAATCCTTACTTTCCTTCTTAGAATCAATACTAATTATTGGTTCTAAGGCAGAAGAGCCTAAGGCCGTGTTGGCAAATCCACAGCACAGGTGCTTCTGGCTTCTGTGTGCTGGAGGGGGCTGCTCCCCTTCCCCTCTCCATTTTGCCTGAGGACATTTCTCATATCACCCACCCCTCTGCCTAGCAGTGTAATGCAAGAAGTTCCTCCCCTGACTGGGGTAATCAGCTTGAGGGTGCAGTTTGGGCACACCATCTCTAAAAGGTTCACCATCACTGGCTAAAGGCTAAGCAATTGAGTTTGGGCCTTGCCCAGGGTCACACAGCTAGGAAATCAGGTGAACCCAGGACCTCTTGTCTCTGGGCCTGGCTCTCTATCCACTGAATCTCCTAGCTGTCCTTCTGTCCCTTTTCATTTCATATCCTCCTCCTTTTTTCTTCACTCTCCTCTAATTTCTCTACAGTCTGGATTCTGATCTTGTCATTCAATTGAAATAAATACCTTTTCCCAGTTATCAAAGATTTCTTAATTGCTAAATTAATGGCTTCATCCTTTTTTGACTTCTCTGCAGTCTTTGACACCTGTTGACTGCCTCTATCCTCAGTGGGGTTTTGTGACTGCTCTCTCTTGGTTCCCTTAACTTTAGGACTTCTCAAGTTTCTTATAATGGATATATTTATCCATGTCTATCCCACTAATTCTGGGTTCTGTTTTGGACCTTCTCTTTTCATTCTATATTTTTTTACTTTAGTGATCATTAGTTCCCATGGCTTGATTATCAACTCTATGCCAATGATTTCTAGATATATTTGTCTAGCATTAGTACCTTTACTGATTTCCAATCCCAAATCTGGTGAACATCTCAGACTTAATATTCCATAGATAGAACACTCAAACTCATTAAGTCCAAAAGAGAATTCATTATCTTTCTCCCCAATTCCTCCCCTCTTCTGAACTTCCTTGTTACTGTGGAGGGCACAACCAACTTTTTAGTCACTCAGGTTCACAATTTAGGCATTACCCTCTACTCTTCTCTTTCTTACCCCCATACATAGCTAATTTTTTTTTTGAATTAAATTTTTTATTTAGCCTCTTCCTCTATTATAGAAAGCATTATCTGGCAAACAGAAAAGTCTATAAAGATATCTTTAATGTTTCCACTTCTCAGTCCATTTTCTGGAGGTATCTTTATCATTATTTAACCTTATTTTTTCTCTGAAATCTCTAGCATAGGTTTTACTCTCCTCTTAGTCACTCTCTAATTTAGGCCTTCATCATCACTCACCTGGCCTATTCCAAAAGCCAATCTCTCTTCCTGGAGTCTCTCTTCACATCAATCTGTCCACCATTCAACTGTCAAAATAATTTCCCCTAAAGGTGTCAACCTGGCTGCCCAATAAACTCTAGTGGGTCCCAATTACTTTCAAGACCAGAGACTTTCATTTGGTATTTAAAGCTCTTCACAACCAGATTCCTTCCTACCTTTCCAGTCTTTTTACATTTTCCTCCCTCCTATGTACTCTATGATCAAGGTTCTACTCACTGTTCTTGAATTGGCTCTTTCTCCATGTTGGAAATGCTCTCCCTACCAACCTTCACCTCACCATCTGTGGTTTCCCTTAAGACTTAGCTCAAGGCAGCAACTATGTGGCTCAATGGATAGAAAGCCAAGCTTGCAAATGGGAGGTCCTGGGTTCAAATTTGACTTCAGACACTTCCAAGCTGTGTAACCCTGGACAAATCACTTAAACTTCTTTGCCTAGCTCCTACCACTCTTCTGCCTTAGAACTAATACAAAGTATTGATTCTAAGATATAGAAAGGGTTTAAAAAATAGCTCAAGGGGCAGCTGGGTAGCTCAGTGGATTGAGAGTCAGGCCTAGAGACGGGAGGTCCTAGGTTCAAATCCAGCCTCAGACACTTCACAGCTGTGTGACCCTGGGCAAGTCACTTGACCCCCATTGCCCACCCTTACCACTCTTCCACCTAGGAGCCAATACATATAAGTTAAGGGTTAAAAAAAAAAAAGAGCTCAAATATCACTTTTTCCAGGCCTTTCCTGGGCCTCCAGCTGTTAATGCCATCTCCCTCTTAAGTACACATATATACAAATATATACATATTACCAGAAGTGCTTTGCTAAGATTTAAACTCCTCACTCAAGACCCTTGATTTGCTCTCAGCTTTTTCATACCATGATTTCATCAGAACCCTCTGTTCCTGCTTATACTACTCATGCTTTTCCTTGACTTGTCCCTCCCCATCCTTCTAGGTCCAGTTCTCCCCCAGAGAAGAGTTGTTTTCTCCAACTGTGCCAGCCCAGTGACTTTCCCTTGCTATGGACCATGACTACATTTATTATCTGCATCATTCAGTTCTTATTTCTATCCTATTGTTATTTATTCATCTATGTATTTATCTATCTTCTAGACTGTTAGTTCCTTGAAGGTAGAGGCTATGCCTTCTCTTTGTACCCTGACTCTTTCTCTTATTCTTCTACCTCTTGCTGGCATTGGGCCTTATACCCAATAAGTGCCCAATGTTTTGTCAAGGAACACAAGGTCAAGGGCATATATTTGCGAGCTGGCCAGCTAGAGTTGGGGCATGCACAGCTCTAATTAATATCTGATGAACTGAAATTAAACTTCTAACTTGTAATCCTTGATACTATTATTCACAGGATGCTAGAAGGAGCCTGAAGCCACCTATCCTAATGCCCTCATTTTACAGATGAAGGAACTGAAGTTCAAAGAATGGAAATGATTTGTTCAGGATCACACAGCTTCTAAGTAGAGAGCTGGAGCAGGAACCAAGAGCCAGCTCTAAATCTGGTGTTCTTTCTCTGACGCTTCTGGGACCTTTTGGGTTGAAGGGGGCCCCTGTTTTTAGAATGTAACTGTTCTAATCAAAAGACTTAACAAAACACACCAATCTGGACACTGCAAAATAATAGCTGGGACATGGCCCTTGCTCTCTGGGAAATAGCACACATGTGTATATACATATGCCCTTTGGAAGACTCTTTAGTGACAGAGTTGGTGAAGTTTCTCTCTTTTCTCAGGTCTACAACTCTGACCTTTTCCATATTCTGCCAGGACATAAGGAAGACCAGGTTTTAACTTAATTTATTTTTTTATATTAGATTAAATGCCCCAAGATCATTGGGCCAACTTCTACTGGGCCATCAAACTAAAGATTCCTGAGTCTCTGGCTTCTTTGTTTCTTTCTTCTTTAGTTCTACTTCTTTCTTCTTTAGCTTCTTCAGCTTTTGTGCTTCCTGGAAAACCTATTGGAAGAAATGAGAGGAAATGTTCCTGGATTATAGGCAAATAAAACTCCTCAATGGAGGTGTCTAAACAGAATCTGGATGAATCTTGGTCAAGAGGAAGAGGACCAAATATGGAAATTCCCCTCTGGCCCAATTCATTATTCAGTCTCTACCTCCAAAGAACCTTTACTACCTATTGAGGTTGTCAATCCCATTGATGGTAGGAAGTTTTTCCCTTTTATCAAGTCAAAATCTGCCTCCCTCTAATTCCCTTTCTCCACATCCCAAGGCTTTCTCTTAAGGCTAAGCAGAAGTCTGATATCTCCTGCTTGATGTGACAGCCCTATGAATACTTGAAGATAACACTCAATTCAGATTCCTTAGAATTCAGATTTTCTCTATATAATTGAAGTCCCATTCTCTTTCCCTGAGTAGTAGCTACCTGCTACCTCTCTGGCAGGTCAAAGGTTGTTTTAATAGCAAAGATGAAAAATAGAATCATCAAAACTGAATTCAGTTCATGAAGACTATTCCATGGTGCTACTAGACACACTAATAGCATCTTATTCCTCTAACCCATCTCATACCACCCCAAATAAATTAGCTTCTGATTCTTACCTTAATACAAAAAGCCTTCTTAGCCACCCACCGTCGGTGCTTAGGCTGGTTATACCTAGGGGGAATTGTGTACTCAATGCCCAGATCTTTACATGTCTTCTCAAACACCTCAAAGTTGGTCTGCCGAAGGTTTTTGAGTAGTTTCTTTCTCTGGTCAATGGACATGAGCAGCCATCGCTTATGAGCCTTGTCCTATAGAAGCATCTAATTAGTGAACTGACAACTGTCAAGGGCAGCAAGGGAAGACTGGCCTATGAACACCAAGATTTTCCTGATGGTCTCATGCCTTAGACTGCCATTATTCTACATAGGGATCTTGAGATGTGATTGAACAATGAAGCCTCCTTCTTACAAATGTGGTGGTTGGTTTCTTGAGTTTCCTTCCCCATGCTAGTAGATTGTAAGGTTCTCAAGGGCAAAGACTATTTCTGGTTTTGTTCTCCTATCCCAAGTACCTAGTTCATTGTCTAGCACTTATTATATGGTTGCTGAATGCATGAATTCTTGGTGGGCAAGCTCTAGATTCTGTATCTACAAGCTCAGATATAAGCTTAAAGGAGCTAAGGACCTACCCATTGCCTCATTGCTGCAGAGGTGGGGAGTCTCAAGAACTGTAACCAATTGGATTAAAAAAACAAACAAACAAAAAAGATAACACTTAATCTTGGATTTTAGAACAAATACTGAGTATGAGCAGAAAGGGCTAGGCAACTGGGATTAAGTGACTTGCTCAGGGTTACATGGTTAGGAAGTGTCCAAGGGGAAAGTTGAACCCAGGTCCTCCTGACTCCAAGTCTGGTGCTCTATGCACTGAACCACCTAGCTGCCTCTTGGCCAATAGGATTTTCAGGATCACAGATGTAAAGGTAGAGGGACCTCAGAGGTCATCTAATCTATCTCTTGATTTTACATATGAGGAATTGAGGTCCAGCGATATTAAATGATTTTTCCAAGGTAACCTAGCAAGTTAACCAGAAGAGTATGGATTCTAATACATGTCCCCCGACTCTAAATCCTGCCTACTTTCTACTTTGCCTTGCTGCCTCTGAAGTCAAGGTCTGGGCCTCAGCCCACTCTTGTGATGGGGATTCTCCCTGGAGAATGGAATATCAATAACAGCTGTCACCGAGGCTTGAAGGTTTGCAAAGGGTGCTACCTAATCTATTTCACTAAGCCTCATAATTTTGGAAGGGATATCCTTTCTGTGCTAGTCTTCCCATTTTACAGATTAAGAAAATGAGGCTCAGGGAGAGTGAATAACTGTCCTGTGTTCACACAGCCAGTGTGCTGACTAGTGCCACCTAGTGTCAACTTAATTAGCACAAAATGACAGAAACAATCCAGTAGCAATTTAAAGATATTTAATATCAGTTATGTGTGATAATCATACACAAAATCTCTTTTAGTTTGGTTTATGGGAAAACTCAGTTAATTTCTGAGTATCTATCTAACAAACAAGCTGATATCTAGGCAACAATCCTATTGGATACCAAGGAAAAATACTCATTTGCAAACAAAGGCACGCATCTTTATGCATAATATGGTAAAACCAAGCTATCCAAAATTTTATATCCAGTTTACTTCAGATGTCAATAAAAACATTTCCTCTACCAGTACACCAATCAATGTTTTATGAGAAACCTCCACTCCCCGCCCCCCAACAAATAAAAGTAGAATCTGAACTGGGGCCTGTTGACTCCAAATGCTACCACCTCTCCATGGGGGGGCGGGGGGGGGGGATGGAGGGGCATAGGGACAGGTGAGGGCAGCTCACCTTGCGGTGTTTCTGCATGTGTTCCTCATAATTGCGGATCTTGACTGTCAGTCTTGTAACTATAATACCAAACCACAAGAGGTCAGGTCAGCAAGCAGCCAGAACCCAAGAGCCACAGAATCTTTTTGTATTTCATTCAGGGCAGGTATCCTGGATCTAGTAAAAATATCCTTTCTGTGCTAGTCTTCCCATATTACAGATTAAGAAAATGAGACTGGGGAGATTAAACAATTCTCCTGGATAGTAGATACTCCATCTCTCTCCTCTAGGAATCCTCAAAGGCATTTCCCCTACCTGGAATGCTCTCCCTCCTCCCCTCCAACCACTTACCTCTCTGGCTTGTTTTAACAATCCCACCTTCTATAGGAAGCCTCCCCCAACCCCTCTCAATTGCAGTACCTTCCCTCCCCTAATTGTTTATTTATCCTGCATAACACTTATTTGTATAAAGTTGTTTGCACATAATCTCCCATTATTAGACTGTAAACTCCTGGAGGGCAGGGGCTGATTTAGGCCTCTTTTGGTATCTCCAGCATTTAGCACAAGGTGGGTATATATAATAAGCACTTAATAATTATTTATTGATAGAGTTGAGGGTGACCACAGAGATCAAAGGAGTCCAAACTTGGGCAGTTTATATCCATTTACCTACACCTTCAGAGGGGAGATGGAATCCTGTGGAAGCTCCCTCAGAGGATTCACTATCAGTACATCTACAGTGACTTAGAACCTTAGAGGGTTGGCTAAAACACTGAGACTTCAGTGACTTGCCCAAGGTCATAAAGCTAGTATGTATCAGAGGTCAGTGGCCCAGTGCTGGCCAATTACTAACATTTTACAGGGTGCTTGTGGTCTGATCCCAAAGGCTTTGGGCTCCATCAAGCCTTTTGGATAGTAGGGTAGGGCGGGGTGTAGCCTATAAGTCAGGAGACTTCAGCTTGAGGTCCTGCTGGGAGACTGATATAGGACCCTGGACAAATTGCTGCCCTTTCCAGAGCTGATGATTCCACCCATTTGTCAGTTCTCACTCCGTCCTTAGTAACATGGCAAGGTGGCTGGCACCCCCCCCTCCTCTGTCCCCACCCCTTGCACATCCTTCCTCAAGTTCTTGCTTCATTTCTGTGGGTACATGAGGTTGCTATTGCAGAGTCAGGGCAGAAAAAGCAGAAGATGGCAAAGAGATGAGGCCCTTGAACAGTGGCACCCCAGGTTGGGCAGATATGGAAGAGAGCAGTTCTGAGAGTTGAGATGGCTCCTTGATGAGAAACCATTGGCTAATGGGCCTCTCTCAAGACTGACTCATGACACATTGCTTTTTAAAAATTAGAGCTGCTCTTGGGTAAAAAGAGGTCGGGAGTAGAACTGCCTTAAGGACTAGCTCCCTTAAAGCACGACTCTTCCAACATGGCTAGGAAGTATCTCACAGGTGGTCCATGAGCTCTAGTGTATTTTGTTCTTGGCAGGAATCAATTACTTATGTATTGGTGTCTCATCGACAATAGAGAAATGGGGCACACGGTATGTACTTAGGAAATATCTGCCTGATTGATTGACATTTTCCTATCAGTCCTGAGAGTTGTACTGTAGCAGCAAAGTAAGGGAAAGTGGAGTGGTTCTACTGCCATCAGAGTAAAACTCAGACCACACAGGCAGAATTGCTAGAGAATAGGGAAAACTGAGGCCACCTTCCCCAAGCAAGGCCAGAAGGTTCTGGAAGCAGGCCCTCCGAACCTTTATATGGGTCTCTTTGATTTAGAAACTTATCATTTGATAAAAAGAAACTGACCAAAGGATAGGAGAGGAAGTAAAGTTTGGGTGACATGAGTGAAAAGGAAATTGTAATAAACAGCCCAGTGCCTAGTGGGGCAGGAGAGGGGATGAAAACCAGGATGGTGGGATGTTGGAATTGGAAAAGACCTTACGAATACTAAAGTCCAATTCCTTAATTTTATGTAGGAGACTGTGCCCAAAGAGAGGAGGAGACTATGTAAATGGAATTAGTTTACCCTCATTCATTCTTTAGACTTTAGCCACCAGGAATAATGTCACCTCACCCAACTTAGAATTAAGTCTGTGATCCACAAGTGATAGTAAGTGACAAATTAAAAACAAGTGACTGCCCCTGGGCAGTCCAAAACAAAGTTAAGGCTGCCATTTGTCCACAAAAAACTGGAGGTGGATGCAGGAAGTGACGAAAACTGCTATCTTCTAAATATGATGGTAACTTCCTGTGAGGGCCTTTTGTCTTTTGAACTTGGGGTTGGAGGAGCTCGAGTGAGACCTCAGACTGCTTCCTTTTGAATTGTCATGTGGGTAAGTTAGGCTGATTCTCTTTCCCTTGGTGTTTCTGGAGGCCCTAGCCTCAAGAGGCCTCTTGTCTTAGAGAAGGCCTCGTGGCTAGAAGCCTTGTTTAATTAACCTCTATGCCCCTTCTGCTGGGGCCTCTGAAGCCCTACCTGGTTTGGGCCATTGGTCCAGGCCAGAGTTTCTCTCTTCTCATTTTTCCCTACCTTCAACCTTCCTAATTGTAAATAAACCACCATAAAAGTCATCCTGACTTGGGTCTTTTATTTTGGAATTGAGTAATCAATTCCTGGCAACCAAACTTTAAAATATCCAGTTCAACCATAATCTTTCCCATTTTCCCCTTTTATAAGATTTAAAGAGCAACAGAATAAAATCCAAGTTAGAAGGAACTTTAAAACATAGCAATATCAGAGCAGAGAGGGTCCTTAGGACATGGAGAGTCAGAGTTGGGAGAGGCTTGAGAGAGGAATGCTGGAGCACAGAGCAAAGACTAATAACTTAAAGGGGCCTTAGATATCATCATTCTTTTATATATGAGGCATTTACAATCTAGAGAGGGTAAGGGATTTGTTTAAGATCACTTACATAGTAAATAGCACAGCTGAGATGATTTTTTTTTTATTTTTTATCCTGGGGCTCCATTCTAGGAGCATAGGGCCACAACCAGTAGGCAATGGGTCACACAGTTGCTCAGGGTCACCCAGCTGGGAAGTGTCTGAGCCCGGACTTGAACCTAGGACCTTTCGTCTCTAGGCCTGGCTCTCAATCCACTGAGCTAGCCCAGCTGCCCCTACTTTAGGTTGCAGTTTCTTTAGCAGATGTAGTTTTTACAGCTGAGATGATAGGAGATCCCAAAGTGGTTTGGTCCCTGGTTCACTTAAACAAGATAAAAGAGCCCAAAGATCACCCATTCTCTTTTATCCCGACTCAAAAATATGCCAGAATGGACAGGGAAGTAGGGTGGTTCTTACTGAGAAACTAACTAGATTCCAATCTGATTCTTAATGATCAGCTTTCCCCAGCAACAAAAATATAAGACTTGACCTACTGCCAGCACTGACCACAGGAGAGACCACAGGACAGTTTCACTGTTCTTTACCCTTATCTGGCCATACCAGCTCCACTAATTCAGTTCAGTTTTGGGAGTCATGATTTTAGGAAAGACATGGATAAGCTGAAGCATCCAGTGAAAGGTGGGCAATCAACCAACCAACCAATCAGTCAACATTTATTAAGTATCTACTTTATGTGCCAGGCACTGTGTAAAAGGTTGGGGAATCAAAGAAGTCAAAAGACAGTTCCCTTTCTTCAAGGAGCTTACAATCTAATGGGGGAGACAACATGCAAACAAATATAAACAAAGCAAGCTATACACAGGACAAATAAGACATGATTAATAGAGGGAAGGCACTGGAATTGAAGGATTTGGGAAGACTTTGTCTATAAGATGGGAATTTAACTGGAACCTAAAGGAAGCCAGAGAGGTCAGTAATCAGAGTGGAGGAAGGAGAATATCCCGGGGGGGGGGGACGACGACAGTAAGGAGAATGCCTGGAGAAGAGTTGGAAGCCAAGAGGCCGGTGCACTGGATTAAAGGGTACATAATGAGAAATAAGGTGTAAGAAGACTGGAAATGTAAGAAGGAGTTAGGTCAGTGTTGGTGAAGGTTATCAAGTTCAGGTGCTCAAACTGCAACTTCAAGCTGCCTGTGAGCCCCCTGAATTACCCTAGAGAGCAGAGGTAGAAAGTGCATGCTTTGGGCGGCTGGACAGAGGGGTGGGGCATGCAAAAAATATCCTGAGGAGCTGGGAAGAGGGGGAACAGAGCAGTTTCCTAAGTGCTGGCTCTGCATCTGTATCACGCTTTCGCCAATCATGGGTCCATGTCACATGAACAATAGATGAAGGAATTAAGGATGTTTAGCTTGGAGAAGAAAAGACTAGAGAAATTGGAGGTTTGAGAGGAGGGAGATAAATATGGTGACTGCCTTTGATTATATGAAAGACTGCCATGTGGAAGAGGGATTAGATTTGTTCTTTTTTTTTTGGCCCCCAAGAGCACAATGTGGAGCAACAGATAGAAGTTGCAAAGTATAAATTTAGTTTTGACATGAGACAAAGTTTCCTAACAAGTGGAGTTGTCCAAAATGGAATGGGCTGCTTTAAGAGGAAGTGGGCTTTCCTTATAAGAAGGGTTCAAGCAGAAGGTAGATGAGCATGTGTCAGATATGGAACTGTAGATTCCTATTGGGGATGGGTTGGAATAGGTGGCCCCTGAGGCCTTTTCCAACTCTCCAATTCTATAATCCTATGACAAGGTTTTGGGCCTCACTTGGAGGATAACTGGCTCAAGGCACAGAACACTTACTAGCAAGGATACAGGTAAAATGGAGGAGGTGAGAGTCAGGCACCTCTCCCGCCTCTCAATGCTCTCAATACACCAGAGGGAACAGCTGCAGTCCATAGTCAATCAACAATAACTTATTAAGCACCTACTATGGGTCAGGTACAAGGAAGACAAAGAAAGGCCAAAATAGTCCCTGCTCTCAAGGAGCTCATATTTTACTGGGGGAGAAAACATGCAAGCAAACTTTATAGAAAACAAGATATATAGTGTAAGTGGAAGGTAATCTTAAAGGGATGCCACTAGGAGTAGAAGGGATGGGAAAAGTCTTCCTGTAGAAGGCGAGATTTTAGTTGAAGCTGGAAGGAAGCCAAAGGAACCAGAAGTTGATGAGAGGAAGAGAGTTCCCAGTGTGGGGCAGAGCTGGTAAAAATGCTGAGGGCAGGTGTCTGATATGCCCAGGGTCACACAGCTAGGAAGTGTCTGAGGTCATATTTGAATATAAGACCTCCCACCTCTAGCCTGGCTCTCAATCTACTGAGCCACCCAGTTGCCCCAAGTCAGATTTGTTCTTAAGGAAGCTCTGAGTGGGCAGACTTGAGGCAGGAGACCTATCAGAAGGTTACTGAAATAACTCAAGGGTTTAGTGATGGAAGTTTTACCAGGTCAGTGGCAACAACAAAGGAAAGACAGGACTATATTCTAGCAATGTCCAAAAGATAAAATTGACCAGCCTTTAAATAGACTGGAAATGGGGTGGAGGTAGAGGGAAAGAGTGAAGAGTCAAGGATGACAGGTAGTTTGCGAACCTGAGTATCTGGTAGTTTTAGGAACAGAAGATAACTTTCATTTTTCTTGGTCACTCATCTCTTTTTTCCTTTCCCAAGCCAGATTTCAACTCCCATAACCACCCGTGTTGAATAGGGCCCTAAAACCTGTGTTGGAAAATAGGTCATTTCATGCTCATGCCCCCCATTCACCCTCTAACCAACCTCGAGCTTCCAGTGATTTGGTGTCTTCTGGATTTATTGACATCTTATTTAGCAGCTGCTCAGTCTTTATCTTCATCTTCTCCTTCTAGTGGGGGAACAAACAAAAAAGATTCTTCTGCATGGTCTGAGCCCTTTCATCCTCAAAACACATTTCATTCCCTTCCTCCAACTACTGCCCATGTTCACACTTCTTGGGATACTGCAGTGGAGAACTGTCTTAGAAAAGGTCATAGCCCAGACCCCCAGGAATTAAAGAGGACTGACTCCAAGGAAGTTCAGTAAAAAGCAACCAGAGTACACAAAGATGGAGCCTGGGAGTTCTTTTTCTTTTTTTAATTTAAAAACTCTCACCTTCCATCTTGGAATCAATACTGTGTATTGGTTCCAAGACAGAAGAGTGGTAAGGGCTAGGCAATGGGGGTTAAGTGACTTGCCCAGGGTCACAGAGCCAGGAAGTGTCTGAGGCCAGGTTTGAACCCACGACCTTCTGTCTCTCAATCCACTGAGTCACCTGAGGGTTCTTGATGGTGTCTTCTCTAAAACTTAGAATCTTAAGAGTGTTCCTGGGGGTTTGGGGGTGGAGCTATGGAGTTAGCTGGCTCAGTGGACTGAGAACCAGGTCTAGAGATGGGAGGTCCTTCCTGGGTTCAAATTTGACCTTAGACAGAGGCTTCCTAGCTGTGAGACCCTTAGCAAGTCATTTAATGCCCACTGCCTAGCCCTTACTACTCTTCTCCCTTGGAACAAATACACAGTATTGATTATAAGATGGAAGATAAGGGTTAAAAGTCTTATCAGAGCAGTGGGGTCAACTTGAATAGGGAGGCCATGAAATGTATATAAAGATTACCAATAGAATACATAATGTCTTAGCTTTAAAATGTAATATTTTCTATATTTGATTCATTTTGTTAAGCATTTTCAAATTACATTTTAATTTGGTTCTGGCTATAATTAAAGAGTGTTGTGCATCTCAAGTTTGACACCTCCAACCTAGGGCACTATGAGGTTGAAGTGATTTGCTGAAGGTCACACAGCCAATATCTGTCAGAGGCAGTAGGATATAGTGGGGAAGTAGCTGGCCTTAGAGCCAGGAAGAACTGTGTCTGAGGCAGACCCTTAATAAATATTTTGTTGAAAGATGGAGGATGAGCCTGACATCACACTGGGGACAGGAAGCAAAGTGAGATGAGTGCCATCTTCATCACTAGAAGGACCTGTGTTTCCCTTCCATAAGTTACAATTATAAATTAGCTGACATTTCATATACGGCTTTTGTAGTATATTAAATACCTTTTAACTGTGGCCTCATTTGTTTCTCACAACCCTGTGAAACAGGTGACTGGGGAGGCAGTACAGTAGAGTAGCAGGAGCACTGATTTTGGGGTTGGAAGATCTTGCTTTGAACTCTGGATCTGCCACTTTAGTATGTGACCATAAGTGAATCATTGTACTTCCCAGACTACTATTTCAAACTTCTTTGTACAGGGGTTAGACTACCTGATCTCTGAGGGTCTTTTCAGCTCTAAACCTATGAATCTATGAACCTATTTTCTTTGATTTATAGATCAGGAAATTGAGAGAGTTGGGGTTTGTCTAAAGTCACAAAATAAATGGCAGGGTCAACACTAGAACCCAGGCTTCCCAAGCCCAAAGCGATTCTCTTTCCATTAGCCAACTCCTCTTTTGAAACAAATGAATCCCTTAAATAATTCTGCTCAACAACGTCAATATTATAAAAGCAAATTACACTTGGTGTTCAACATATCTACATTTGGGTTTAAAGCCAGGGGAAATAAATACCACAAAGAAAACACTGCAGACCACCACTGTACACCCTGTTCTGAAAATAAGTCACAGATGTGCTTTGACAAGAAGATGGCAGAGGAAAAAAGTGCTCAGAAGAGGTGAGAAGACACTCACCTGATTGGCCATTTCCAGGGATAAGAGTCTTTTCACAATATCATCAGTCCTGCAGGGAGACCACAATGGTACAGAACCTCAGAATGGATATGGTGGGAGGGAGCTCTACATTTTGAGTTAGTCTGGAAGATCACAGTATCCTGGAATCTCTTTCCAAAGCAGAACAGTAACCTCCTTGGAGAAAATGATCTTCTCTCCAAGAATTAGAAGAATTGTGACAGATTGTGCTTTTAGAGGGACTGTGTAGAATGATCTATTGTGATAAATAACAGCAGGAAACTGAGGCTGTCCTGTCATAGAGGAGGCAGGACTTTAGTATTAACCAGAATATAGGTTAGCCTAAAATACTTAAAAGCTCATATCATTTATTTTTTCTACTTGTGATATGTCTGAATGGAATGTGAATGACTGAAGGGAATGGCCAATACCTTCATCTCTCCAGATCACTTTTCTTGCTTTCTGATTACCTTGATCTTCACTAAGAAGCTCCATTCTACTACTTCCTATTCAACTACTGAAAAGTCAATTTGTGATATGGGTGAGATATGGGTGATTCAGTTCTTCAAAACAATTGGCTCTCCCTACTTCTTTCCCCTACATTCTACCTCTAGATCATGATATACATACCTGTCAATTCCTGGGACGTTCTGATAATCTTTTATCAGCAAGGATGAAGGCAGGTCATCCATCTGGCTGGACTGGATTACTAAGGCAGTCACAAAAGGAAAGCATGGAAAATTAATTCTCACCCTTACCTATCTGTCCCCAAAGAGCCCCAACAGTACCTAGGGATACTTGGGGACAGGAGATCACTGAATATGAAAAATTTGGGCAAGTCTTTTAGTCTCAGAGACTCAGCAAAAATTGGGAGGTGGCAGGGGCTATGACTGGCCTAGATGATGTTAGGAAATTAAGGCCTTTTCTAGTGCTAAAGTTCTGGAATTCTTATTTATATATATACACCATTTAAATTCATCAATAAATGTTTGTTACATATCAATTGGGTGTCAGGTCTGGTCCTAAGTGTAGGGAATACAAGAAAGAGAAAAAGGAGGTCCCTGCTTTTAGGGGGCTCCCAGTCTAAAAAGGAAGCATATAGGAAAACAACTCTAAACAGGATGGTTTCAGAGTGAAAGGCTTAGAACAGGGGGAATGGAAGGCTTTCCTGAGATGGGAGAGTGATTTAGGACTCGGCCCTTACCAAGGGCTGGAGTTGCAACAATCCTTTGGAGTTAAGATACACACGAATGGCTTGGCCCACTATGGGGAGAATGAGTCCCTCTCTGCTGGGACGCCCATGGGCTTCCTTAAAGCCTCTAGCATCAGGGCTCTTTCCGTTCAGTTCCTCGGCCAGCTGCAGCCCTGGCTGGCCAGTAGCCTAACTAAGGGTCACTAACCTGGTTTCTTATCTGCATAGGTTCGGGCTGCTTGGAGGAGGAGGCCATTTCCTAGAAAGGGAAAGATGAGAAAGGGGGAGAGGGGTTGGAAATAGTCCTTAAAAGCCCAATTGATTTCTCTTTTACTCAAAAGTTCGCATGTCTAAACACCAGCCGAGTCTCCTGTTTTCCTCACTGACTTCGCCTAGCCGCCTGGTTTCTCTCCCCTTTCTTCACTGGCCCCGCAGCCTGATTTCTTTCCTGGTTCTTCTTCATTGTCGCACTTCAAACCCGTTTTCCTCCCAGGAACCACCGCCTGATTTCTCCTCCGCCGCCCAATTTCTTTCCAGGTCCTTCCTCGCGCACCTCCCAGCCAGCCCGGTTCTCTCATCCTTCTCCGCCCCTTCTTTCCTGTCGCTGCTGCCCTTTCTCTACGACCCCTGCCGCCTGATTTCTCGCAGTCCTTCTCCTCACCAGGAGGCCGGAGGGCGAGCTGAGGCCCAGCGGCTGCTCCGGCAGCTGGCCCGAATACCAGGGACCGGGCCTGAGCTCTGACCCACGGGAGCGATATTCGTGCCGCCCTCAGCATTACGGTCCCCAGCGGCCTGGCGCCGCCAAACAGACCCAGCAAGCAAGAGGATAGCTCACATGGGCGCGGCCATGTTAGCTCAGGCACAGCTAATCGAGTGTGGCCGCCAGGCAGGCGCGGAGGATGGTCGAGCACATCGATAGAATTGCGGCAGCTCCCTTTCAAAAGTGTTAGGACTGAGTTCAAATTTTTAATTCTCCTCCAGAATGACCCTATATTCTGCCCCCTTTCTGCATCTAAATGCAGAAACTCTGAAGCGCTATATAAATAATAGCGATCATATTCATCATCATTGTCTTTGACGCTCTGTGCTGAGAAAGGCTCCTTGACCAGGGAGGCAGGAGCTTTGGGCTGGATCTCGGGCAGTTTATTCCCCAATCTCGGCCTCAGTTTCTCCCATCGGTGGTCAGTGAATAAATATTAATTAAGCTCCCACTCTGTGTCAGGCACTGTGGTAAACTCCGAGGATACAAAAGAGGGCAAAAGACAGTCTCCGCTCTCAAGGCACTCACAACCTAATGGGAGAAACAACATTTGTACAACTATGTTAAAAAGAGCCCTGCACACAGGATAAATTGGAGATAGATAAAAGGGGAGGAAAAGGCAGGAGTAGGACTTCTCTCTACCGGCTCTTCTATTGCTGACAGTCTGTGATTCTATGGATGGTTCTTACTCTGGGCATTCATTCAACAGGCTTTTTAAAAAATACATTTTAGCTGGTTGTCTTTTGTTTTTACATCCCAATATTCCCCGAATGCCTGGCCTCTGGAAAGTAAAAGAAAACAAAAGGTCAGAAAAATTAATCCACAAATGAACTAAGTCGAACAGTATTAGCTCTGCTTAGTTTCCCTATCTCTGTCAAGTAGGAAGGGAGGTGACTTCTCATGTCTTATCATTTGGCCCAGATTTAGTCATTATAACTTCATGGCATTCAGTTTTCATTGTTTCCTTGCCACAGTTCTAGGCATTTTTGTCTATTGTTTTCTTGGTTCTGCTTTCTTCACCTTGTATGAATCCATATCTTCCTCATGCTTCTTCTTATTCAGTATTCATTGTTTTATAAAGTACAGTAATATATCATTACATTAATGTACCACACCTTGTTTATCCAATCATTTCCATAACCGGTGAGCATATACTTTGTTTCCATTTCTTTGCTAATACAAAAAGTGCTGACACACATACACAAACACAAATATATAGATAGTATCTATACATATACAGATATTTATACTTTATAGATATTGTCTATATTATATGTAATTATATATAATATATTATATCTGTGCTACATGTTCATAGATATAATATAGATACTATTTATCTAGATATGGCCTATTTATATTTAGCTCTATATCTGAGATCTATATTTATTTTGGAATAGAATCTTTGTTTTTGCTATTGACTTCCTTCTGTCACAGCTTAGCAGTGAAATCTCTGGAATATGTACATTTTAGTTGCTCTCTTAGCATAACTACAAATTGGGTTCTAGAATGAAGAGCAAGCCTTTTAAAAATGTTTACCCTATGCCTGGCCCAGCTCTAGGCTGTGGGGTTTATATAATGCTTTAAGATTTTTAGGCACTTTACCTGTGTTATCTTTTCTCAAAAATCCCCCAAACCCTTTGGAAATAGTCTCTGTGGTCAAGTAGGTTGTATTTTATTGATTTCATTTCCCTTCCCTGACTTCTCCTTTTTCAACTACTTAAAATTCATTCTCTCCCATATTGTTGCTCAGGTTCTTCATTTTGCCCTTCTTTCTGGCTACTGTTCTATATTACTATGCCTTATCCAAGTCATAACTTAGAATCATGTCATAGATTTACAATCTTTGCTTAACTCCTAAAAAAAATTTACTGTTTTAACAGGTGTATTAAACTTAAAAAAAAATATATATATATATATATATATATATATATACACACATATACAGGACTATTACTATCTTTTTCTCTTAAAGAAAAAATCCAGGTTCCCACATTGCCTTTTATTTGTTGATGCTATAATGAACTAGAGTACCTAGCCATAAAAACAAATTATTTGGAATATGATTTCAATAACTTTGAGAGAGAATTTTTCCTGAAACAAGATTTAATGTTAGTCTTGTATTTGTGGAAGCAATAGGTCTGAGGATGATGGAGGTCCACTATAAGGACAAGACCCATTTTGTTGCTAATGGTGGGTTGTCATATCACTTTCATATGCAGCATGAGGACACAATGGAATTTGTCCAATTGGATTTGAAAGCAGAGGATCTGGATTCATACCCTACCTTGGGCACTTGCTGTTTATGTGGCCTTGAGACTCAGTTTCCTTATCTATAAAATGAGGAGGGAGGCTATATGACTTGTGAGTTTCCCTCTGACTCCAAATGATCCTGTAACTAGGTTGCCTCTGAGGTCTCCTCTATCTCTAGCCCTAGAATTCAATAATGCAGGTTCTTTAAATTCCAGCTCTAGCTGCTACTATTTTATTCTTAGGCAAATCACTTCATTTTTCTGATTCTTAGTAAAATTAGAATTAGACTGGATGATCTCTTTGGTGCCTACTTTCTCTAAGTCTATCATTCTCTGAACTCCTCCTAAGTTCATAATGTAGTCAATTTAATTAAGCGCTTACTATGTTTAGTGTACAGTGCTCATTGCTCCTAGGAATACAAAAATGAAAAATGACACAGGCTCTGTTGCCAAGAAATTTACAGCCCCTTTTTTTCTTGAAATTGCTTGCTACTCAGGCAGGGTCAAGGTAGAGTAGAAGGATGAAAAGCTGGAACTGTTCTGAGAATTCTTTCCAACTAATGTTAAAATAATACTTCAAAATGAATACTGGAGTGACAGAACCAACAAGGGGATAGAGTAAAGCAACTCTCTGGAGTAGACAACTTGAAAGGTAGGCAGAGAGAATCTATTTCACTAGGGTGAGAGGGGAGCACAGTTGGCAGCAAAGAATGCTGTCATAAGCCAGCAGTAAGCTTTCTACTCTCTACCTTCTGCTTCAGCTTCTGAATCTGTGCCCAAGCCAACTTTGAGACCTGAAGACTTAGCTTAAACCAACAGGAGAGCACCCCACGCCCACCCCTTGAAGTGCCAAACCCTAGCACAAGCGTCAGTGGGCTCCCAAGCTCCATTGCAGGGCAGTCTACAGTCCACTTGGCTAGAAGAGGCCTAGAATGAGGCTCTGAACCCCTGCCTAAGCCTTCAGTGAAAACCCAAACTTCAGCACAACTCCAGCACAAGGCAGTCCATGGTGCACCTGGCTGATGCTAGCCTAAGGAGTGGTCCAGAGCCCTGTATAGGCTGAAGGTGAAGCCCCAAGCCAAAGGTTGGCAACCTTTTTGGCCGTGAGAGCCATAAACACCTGCGGAAGGAGGAGGATGGAGGTGGAAGGCACTGGAATATGGGGCAGGGGCTGAAGGGCCCCCTGGGGCACATCCTGGGGCTCTGCCAGGACTGGCTGTTAGGGAGGTGGAGTCAGATATGACTTGAGAGCCATACTTTGTCGACCCCTGCCCTAAGCCCTAGCACAAGTTAATTTATAGTGTTCTGACCCCTGCAAGCCATCAGCAGTCCCTGGAGGAGACTGAATCAGTATCTGGAGGTGACTTTCAAAGCTCCCAGCCCACAGGCCATCATACCACCTTGGAAGAATTGATACTTGCAGAAACCTAGAATTAGAGGTGAAGGTAAAAGTAAGGAAAAACTGAAGTTTAAGAGAGTACACTCTCTACCCTGAGAACAGAGCTCATCTTTAAGATAAAAGTAAAAGTTTAAAAAAAAAGCCTGGAAAAATGAGCAGAGTGGATTACAAACTAGAATCCTACAAAATGTTATTTAGAAGAAACATATTTGAAGCAGGAAGACCCAAGAGAGGAAAGGTAAGGGGATAGAGCAGAATCTGTGGTACTTCATCTGAAGTAAAAAAGAACAGGAGTAATAATCATGATCTCAGACAAAGCTAAAGCAAAAAGAGATCTAATTAAAAGAAATAGGGAAGGAAAGTATATCTTGATAAAATGTACTATAGACAATGAAGTAATATCAATACTAAACATATATGCATCAAATGGTATAACCTCCAGAATTTTAAAGGAGAAATTAAATGAGCGTCAGGAGGAAATAGTAAAACTATACTAGTAGAGGACTTCAACCTTCCTCTCTCAGAAGTAGATAAGTCTAACCAAAAAATAAACAAGAAAGAAGTAAAGGAAGTGAATGGAATCTTAGAAAAGTTAGATTTAATAGTTTCTCTGGAGAAAGCTGAATGGAGATAAAAAGGAATATACCTTCTTTTCAGCAGTACATGGTACCTACACAAAAATTAACCATGTACTAGGGCAGTGATGGCGAACTTTTTAGAGATGGAGTGTTATACCCCAAATTTATATCTCTAAATACTTACATCAATAAAATAGAGAAAAAAGCAGATCAATGAATTGGACATGTAACTAAAAAACTAGAAGAAGAATAAATTTAAAAAACCCCAGTTAAAGACTAAATCAGAAATGTAAAAATCAAAGGCGAAATTAATAAAATTGAAAGTAAGAGAACTATTGAACTAATAAATAAGATTAGGAGTTGGTTTTATAAAAAAAACAAATAGATAAAAAATTGATTAATTTGATTTAAAAATGAAACAAGAAAATCAAATTACCAGTGTCAAAAATGAAAAGGGTGAATTCACCACCAATGAAGAGGAAATTAAAGCAATCATTAGAAGCTATTTTGCTCAATTATATGCCAATAAATCTGATAATCTAGGTAAGATGAATGACTATTTACAAAAAGTATAAATTACCCAGATTAACAAAAGAGGAAATAGAACACTTAAATAATTCCATCTTAGAAAAAGAAACAAACCATCAAAAAACTTCCTAAGAAAAAATCTCCTGGGCCAGATGGTTTCATAAATGAATTCTTTCAAACATGTAAACCCAATACTATATAAAGTATTTTGCAAAATAGGCAAAGGACTCCTACCAGATTCTTTTTTATAACACAAATATGATGCATATATCTAAGTCGAGAAGAACAAAAACAGAGCAAGAAAATTATTATCTAATTTCCTTAATGAATCTCGATGCAAAAATCTTAAATAAAATACTAGTAAAGAGACTACAACAATATATCACATGGATCATTCATTATGCTAGATAGGATTTACACCTGGAATACAATGCTGGTTTAATATTAGGAAAACTATTAGCATAATTATTATCAATAACCCAGCTAACAGAAATCACATGATTATCTCAGTGGATACAGAAAAAGCATTCGACATAGCACTCATTCCTATTAAAATCGCTAGAAAACATAGAAATAAATAGGTCTGTCTTTAAAATGATAAATAATATCTATCTAAAACCTTAAGAAGGTATTATTTGTAATGAGGATAAGTTAGAAACCTTCCCAATAAGATCAGAGATGAAGCAAAGATGCCCATTATTACCACTACTATGTAATATTGTACTGAAAATGCTTGCTTTAGCAATAAGAGAAGAAAAAGAAATTGAAGGAGTTAAAGTAGGCAATGAAGAAACTAAACCATCACTCTGCAGATGATATGATGGTATACTTAGAGAACTCCAAAGAATCAACTAAAAATCTACTTGAAAGAATTAATAACTTTAGCAAAGTTGCAAGTTACAAAATAAACCCAGATAAATCATCAGCATTTCTATATATTACCAACAAACCAAAGTCCAGCAGCAAAAGAAATTCCATTTAAAATAACTCTAGACTATATAAAATACTTGGGCATCTACTTGCCAAGACAAACACAGGAATTATATGAATACAATTACAAAACACTTTTCACACAAATAAAGTCAGATCTAAACAACTACAAAAATATTAATTGCTTATAGGTAGGCTGAATTAATATAATAAAAATGACAATTCTACCTACATTAATTTACTTACTTAGAGCCATACCAATCCAATTATTAAAAATTATTTTATAGAACTAGAAACAATAATAACAAAATTCACTTAGAAGCACAAAAGATCAAGAAAATCAAGAATATTAATGAAAAAAATGTAAAGGAAGGTGGTCTGGTAGTAACAGATCTCAAATTGTACTATAAAGCAGTACTTATCAAAATAATCAGGTACTGGCTAAGAAATGGAATGGTAAATAGATGGTATAAATTAGGGGTAAATGACCTTATCAATCTAGTATTTGATAAATCCAAAGATCCCAGGTTTTGGGACTAGAACTTATTATTTAACAAAAACTGCTTAGAAGCCTGGAAAACAGTATGGCAGAAACTAGGTATAGACCAATATCTTACAACCTTTGCCATAAAACACATAAAAGATTAAATTATAATTTGGAGAACAAAAAATAGTTTATCTGTTAGATCTATGGAGAAGGGAAGAATTTATGACCAAACAAGAGAAAGAGAACACTACAAGATGTAAAATGAATAATTGTGACTATATTTAATTAAAAAGTTTTTTGTACAAACAAAACCAATGTAATTAAGATTAGAAGGGAAACAACAAACTGGGAAAAATTTTTTTTAGAACAAATTTCTCTGATAAAGGTTTCATTTCTCAAATATATAGAGAACTAAATCAAATTTATAAGAATACAAGCCATTCTCCAGTTGACAAAAGGTCAAAGGATATGAATAAGCAGTTTCCAGATGAAGCCATAAATCAAAGGTATAAATAATCATATGAAAAGATGTTCTAAATCACTCTGCAAATTTAAAACAATGTTGAGGTACTACTTCATACCACCAGATCAGCCAATATGACAGTATAGGAAAGCAACAAATGTTGGAGGGGATGTGGCAAAATTGGGAAACTAATGCATTATTGGTGGAGTTGTGAACTAATCCAACTATTCTGGAGGACAATTTGGAACTATGCCCAAAGGGCTATAAACTGTGCAAACCCTTTGATCCTATGTCTCAAAGAGATTAAAAATAATGGAAAAGACCTACTTTATGGCAGCCTTTTCTGAGATGGCAAAGAATTGGAAATTGAGAGGATGTCCATCAACTGGGGAAAGGCTGAACATTGTGGTATATGATGGCGATGAAATACTATTGTGCTGTAAAAAATTATGAACATGATGATTATAGAAAGAAGTGGAAAGACCAACATGAACTGATTGAGAGTGAAATAAGAATAATGAGAAGTTTGTACAGAGTAACAATAATAATTGTGGGATAATCCAATCATCTTTTAACATCAGAGCTTTCATCCAATCAAATCAATTCTGAGAGCAGCTGCAGAGACTGCCTGGTTTCAGTCAGTTCTCAAGCTATAAACAATGGGTCTAAGGCACCTGGGCCTGGCCAGCTCTTCAGACATCAGTGGACTTTGATTTCTCTAATCAGCTCCCAACGGTTTTCTTCTAAGCCACTCCCAGATGTAGTCTGTTTTCTCCTCTCTCTGTTTAGAGAGAGGATCAGTTCAACTTCTCTCAATTCTCATTTTTTAGCTGATCTTTTCTGTTTCTCCCTTTGCTTATCCTTTCTTGTGTATTTTTTTTTAGCTTTTACACAGAATATTTACTTTAAAAGATATAATTACAAGTATATAAGCTTAGTTCTCCAATACAGGGAAGGCATAATTCTCATAGAACACCAAGCCCCAAATCCCCCTCAGGCTCCAATCCTAGGCACCCTGCCTCCTCAGGGTTTCCACGGTGGGCTAGATGAATGGCTGTACTAGCTGGCCTACAGAATAGGGATCACCTTTCTCCAGCACTTGGAACCGAGGAGGACAAAGAGCAAAAGAAAGAAACAAACACTCCCAGGATCATTTCTCAGAGGTGGGGTAAAAGAGGGAGGGCAGGGGAAGGACAGTCATTTCCCTCTCACTGGTTCTGTCCTTACTGTGAGTGAATTGGGATCTTCACTCTCTGAATAAGAGTGCTTCTTTCTTTTGCCTTCAGCTTATCTTGTCCTATCCTCCCCTAATCAAGCCTTTCCTAGCCCTGTCTGTTCATCTCCATCAATTCTCTTTCAAACCAGCCCCATGTGGTGTGAAGTAACACATTTCTAGCTTTTGTTAGCCATGACACAAATAGTTATTACACAACAGTCCCACAGTCTCCAAACAAACAATATAATTTCCCAACAATAAACTACAAAGTCCTGAAAACAATGGTATTCAAATTAGCTGCTGGGAAACAATGTGCAGTAGCCATCTTTATAGTTAGTACTTTTGGCTCTGAGCTGCTTTCAAATAAATACTCTATGTACATTAATCTAAGGGACTGTTTTCTCTCAGGTCTTCAGTATTTCTTTGTTTCTTCAAATCACTTTTCTCTATTTCATACAAATGTTCATTTTTTTCTGTTTCTTTCCATAAATAAAATGTCCTCATGTAAAACAGTGCCTTACATATAGAAAGTAATCTATGAAGTTCTTTCCCCCTGTCACAAGCATGCATAGTCAAGGAAAACAAAATTTCTTATTGGTCACATTTTAAAAAGATATGTCTCAATCTGTAATCTGAGTCCCTTGCCTCTCTGTCAGGAGGTGGGCAGCATATTTCGTCACAATCCTCAGGAATTGTGGTTGGTCATTGTGTTGATCAGAATTCTCAAGTTAAAAAATTTTTTTTTTGTTTTAGTCACTCAAGATCTGCCTTTTAACCTTCTCAATACAACTCCTCCCCTCTGCCAGCCCTATTGAAAACACAAGAAAAACAAAACCTGTTACTGTACTTTGTATAATGGATCAAGACAAATTTTCACAATGGCAATATACTAGAAAGTGTTTGTATCATTCTGCATTCTGAATCCACTTCTCTATCAGGAGTGGGGTGGCAAGTCTCATCACTGGTCCTTTGGAATCCTGGTTGATTATTTTGTTGATAAGAGTTCAGCATTAGTATTCCACCTGTGTGAGTAAAGTATGTCTATCCCACTGCATCCCAATGGTGGGTGTTTCAGAGAAATGTCATCTCCAATGGTCTGGCATCTCCTGGTGTCAGTGTGCAACCTCACCACGGAGGGAGAAGTTAGAGGAGTTTAAAAAGCAACCTCAGAAAGGAGGTCTTTTTACTTTTGTGCTAGAACAGAGACTGATGCCTTGGGTGGAAGCTTTGCGAGTGGCAGCCAATAGGGAGGGGGACCACACTGGGCTGAAATCTGGGTCCAGATCTTACCTTAAATTAGTAAGGCTGAAATCTCTCTCCTCTTTCACATTTTATTAATAAATTATTATAACTCTGGCTGGACTCCCTTTTATTTGTAACATACCACATTTACATACCATAGCTTGTTTATTTATTCTCCAACTTATGGGCATGCTCTCTCAAAAAGAGCGACAAATAATTTTGTACATCCTTAGAATTAGTTTTGTTTCTTTCTTAATTTACTTTCTCTCTACTCCCCCCCACCCAATTCCTTCTGTTCTTTCTCTTTCATTTCACTATTGAGTGAAGTGCATTTCTGTTCCCAACTCTATGTGTGTGTTCCTTCTTTTGACCAGTTAAGATGAGAGGTTCAAGTGTCAGTCACTAATCTCCCTTGTTTGTATAAATGTCTATTTGTGTATCCTTTATGTGAAGTAATTTCTCTAGATCTTCCTTTCTCTTTCTCCTAGTGTATTTCTCTTCCCCCCTTTCCATTTTTTTCTTTTTTAAACCCTTCCCTTCTGTCTTAGAATCAATACTGTGTATTATTGATTCTAAGACAGAAGAGTGGTAAGGGCTAGGCAATGGGGGTCAAATGACTTGCCCAGGGTCACATAGTTAGGAAGTGTCTGAGGTCAAATTTGAACCTAGGACCTCCCATCTAGCTCTCAATCCACAGAGCTATCCAGCTGCCCCCTCATTCTTTTCTTTTTTTAAACTCCTACCTTCTGTCTTAGAATCAATATTAAGTATTAGTTTCAAGGCAGAAGAGCAGTAATGGCTAGGTGATGGAGTTTAAGTGACTTTTCTAGGAAGTGTCTGAGGCCATATTTGAACCCAGGATCTCTTTTATCTACATCTGGTTCTCTATCCACTCAGCCTCTTAGTTGTTCCTTTCCATTCTTTTCTTAAGATCATCAAGACATAATAGAATCCAGACTTTGTCTAATGGGGCTCCCTCTATGAAATAATTAAATTTAATTAAAATTTTTTTTCCCATGGTTACATGTTTCATGTTGTCTCCCTCCCCTCTTCCCTCATCCCTCCTGGAGTTGACAAGTAATTCTACTGGGTTATACATGCATTAGCACTCAAAACCTATTTTCTTATTATTCATTTTTGTAATAGAGTAATCTTTTAAAGCCCAAATCCCCAATCATATACCCATATAAACAAATGATAAATCATATGTTTTCTTCTACTCCCACAGTTCTTTCTCTAGATGCGGATAGCATTCTTTCTCATAAAGTGCCTCAGAACTGTCCTGGATCATCGCATTGCTATTAATAGCAAAGTCTATTACATTTGATCTTCTTACAATGTTTCAGTTATTGTGTATAATGTTCTCCTGGTTCTGATTATTTCACTCTGAATCAGTTCATGTAGGTCTTTCCAGTTCTTGTAGAAATCTATCAATTCATCATTCCATCACCATCATATACCAAAATTTGTTCAACTATTCCCAATCGAGGGATATCCCCTCATTTTCCAATTTTTTTGCCACCGCAAAGAACTTTGTTATAAATATTTTTGAACAAATATTTTGAACAAAAATATTTTTGAGCATAATTCCAAATTGCTTTTCCAGAATGGTTGGATTAATTTACAACTCTACCAGCAATGCATTAATGTCCAAATTTTGCCACATCCCCTCCAACATCTATTATTTTCCTTTACAGTCATATTGGCTACTCCCCTAGGTGTAAGGTGGTACCTCAGAATTGTTTTGATTTGCATTTCTCTAATCTCCCTCTATGAATCTTGATGGTGATGATAGGGATCAGCTTGCTTTACTATCCTTTCCTATTTGAATGTAAGCAGTTTACCTTTATTTAGTCCTTTATCATCATTTATTCATGTTTACCTTTTTATTCTTTTTATTCCTCTGTTTGCATTTCAGAGTTTCTATACACCCTCTGGTATTTTCAACAGGAGTGTTTGGAAATCCTATAGTTCATTAAAGATCCATTTCCCCTTGCCTTTCTGCCTCTCCTTCCCTTGCCCCCAGCATTGCTGTTGTTATTATTAGTTATAAGTGCATATATTTTGCCTTATGAAATATTGTATTCCAAGTTCCTTGTTCCTTTAAAAAGGCTGCTAAATCACATGTGGTCCTGACTGTGGTACTTGGGTACTTGAATTCTTTCTGGCTGCTTGCAATATTTTTTATTTGACTTGGTAACTCTGGATTTTGACTAAGATATTGCTGAGAATTTACATTTTGGAGTTTCTTTCAGGATGTGACTAGTGGATTCTCCTTCTCCCCATTACCCTCTTGCTGTATCCTCTTGGTTCTAAGAGATCTGAGAACTTTTCTTTTAAGATTTCCTGAAATACAATATCTATGGTTTTTTTTTTTTTTTGGTCATGACATTCAGATAAGCCCAGTGATTCTTAAAATTTTCTCTTTGATCTGTTTTCTAGACTAGTTTTTTTTAAAATTTTAAACATTTATTAATATTCATTTTTAACATGGTTACATGATTCATGCTCCTACTTTCCCCTTCACCCCCCGCACTCCCCGCACCCATGGCCGATGCACATTTCCACTGGTTTTGTCATGTGTCCTTGATCAAGACCTGTTTCCAAATTGTTGGTAGTTGCATTGGTGTGGTACTTTCGAGTCCACATCCTCAATCATGTCCACCCCGACCCATGCGTTCAAGCAGTTGTTTTTCTTATATGTTTCCTCTCCTGCTAGACTAGTTTTTTTTTAAAGATACTTTACATTTTATTTTTTTCCAGCCTTTTGACTATTTTTAATATTTCTTGTTGCCTTATGATTATATATATATATATCTTATTTCTTATGCCTCTCTTTGGTCCATTTGACTTTTGAGGGTATTTTTTGCTTTGGCAAGGTTTTGTACCTCTGATGCCATGTTGTTAATTTCCTTTCTCATTTTTTATTTCATAGGTCTCATTTCTTTTTCCATTTTTTCTTCAAGGAGCCAAGAAGGAGCAGTGAAAGCTGATATTGCTCTGACAATCCTTTTAAACAAATTTTTAGAAAGTACCTCAAAACAACAGGCATCAAAAACTAGCAGAAAGATGGAATGAGGGGGCTCTCCTGCTGAATACAACTTGAAATGTAGGCAGAGAGAGTTGATTTTCATAGGATAAGAGGGAACTGGAAGCAAAACTGCATACAGAGGAATGCTGGTCAACCATCTCCCCACCTACTGCACCAAGTTCCTTGACTGGCCATAGGCTAACTTTGGGATCCCAGGATGCAGGCTATATCAACAAAAGGGCATCTCAGACCCACCCCTTGAATTCCCAGGCCCTGGCACCAGCCCACAGTGAGACCCAGAAGTTCATAGCACTGTGCCCTTTCAAGCCTGTGCTGCTGTGGTGAAGGCCTAGTTCAGGATAAAATAGCTCATGGTGCTGAACCCTGCAAGCAGCAGAGGAGACAGAAGCAGTAAGCAGCTTTCAGAATTCTCAGTCAGCAAAAAAAAAAAAAGGCTAGGAAAATGAGCAAACAGCAAACTTAAAAATTTCTATGGGGACAAAGAGGGGACAAAATCATAGAATTAACAGGGGAAGGTGAAATCCAAGCAACCACATGCAAAACTTCAAAAAATGAGAATTGGTTTCAAGCTCTGGAAGAACTTAAAAAGAATTCAAAAGTCAAATATGATAGGTTGAAGAAAAATGGGAAAAAGAAATAAAAGTAATGCAAAAAGAAAATAACAGCTTAAAAAACAAAATTGGTCAACTGAAAAGAGACACAAAAATCCAAAGAAGAAAAGAGTGCCATGAAAAGGAGAATGGACCAATTGGAAAAGAAGGATCAAAAAGTCATGGAAGAAATTCAGTTTTTAAAAATTAGAACTGGGTAAATAAAAGTCAATGACTTCATGAGATATCAAGAAACAATAAAGCAAAATCAAATTTTTCTTCAAGCACACATTCCATTTATAAAAATATTCTTTAAAAAATTTTTAAAGATGCTTGCTTCATCTCTTCTAGGAATTCTAGCTGAGTTTGTTCCCAAACTATGTTTTCTGTTGAGGTGATGCTTGTAGATGTTTTGGAGTCATTCTTTTCTTCTATGTTTGTATCACTATTATTTAATGTGTGGACATATCATGCATGTCTCTAGAATAATAGGCTGTGGGGAGGCCAGGGACCATGTTTTATCCATCTCTACTTTTTTTAAAAGGGAAATTCTGTACAGAATTTGTAGGTATTGAATGATTAGCATGTGGTTGGGCATCAGACCCCTTGTGATTAGATCCTTGTTCCACTGCTTACAACTTATGTGGCCTGGGGCAAGATACTTTACTTCTCTGGGTCCCAGGTTCCTCATCCATGAACTGAGAGGGTCTTTGAGACCTTTGAGAGCCCTTTCAACTTTAGGTCTAGGATCTTATTATAATGGTGGCTCCCATTTCTACTGTATAGTAAGATTCCTAACATTTACCTTATAGCAGCCTACATTTATTTATATTTTAACCTCTTACCTTTTGTTTTAGTATCAATTCTAAGACAGAAGAGCAGCAAAGGCCAGCCACCTGAGGTTGTGACTTTTCTATTACACAGCTGGAAAGTATCTGAAGCAGATTTGAACCCAGGTCCTCCTGACTCCAGCTCTGGCCCTCTACCCACTGTGCTATCTAGCTGTTCCTCTTGAGTATACTTTATTCCATTTTACAAATGGGTAAACTAAGGCTTGAAGAGAGAAAGAGACTTGTGCAAAGGCACACAGAAAATAAATAAAAAAGATGGGCCTTGAACTCAGGTTGTCTGACTTTAAGTTGAGTGCCTACATATAGAGTGTTTTAGATGGAAGGGACTTTGAAATTTGGCTGGTCCATGGGATTTTGATCTGGTGTTCATGGACAACCCCCAAGGTGTCTTTGGATTTTATGGGGTCCATGAAGTTGGATGAATAAAAAACTGCATATTAGTTTTTATTAATCCCTATCTGAAACTCAATGGTTTCTTCAGTTATTTTAAATGGTTATCCTAAGACCTTAGGTTTCACCAGATTGCCAGAGGGGTCCATGATGCCAAAAGGGCCAAAATGATCTAGTCCATACCCCTCATTTTTCAGAGGAAAAGATTGAAAGAGCATGGTGTAAAGGGGAAAAATGTGGGATTTTGAGTTAGAGGAAGAGGATTTGAGTTTGAATCCACATTTTTCCTTCCTGTGTGGTGGTGGTGGTGGTGGTGGTGGTGGTGGTGGTGTTGAGTTATGTTGACTCTTTGTGATCCCTGTGGATTGTATTGTTCATGAAGTTGTCTTGTCAATGATACTGGGGCCCTTTGCCATTTCTTTCTCCGGTGTATCAAGACAATTAGAGCTTAAATGATTTGCCCAGGTTCACATGGCTAAGATGTGTCAGGGGTCAGATTTTACTTCAGGTCTTTCTCCATTGAGCCACCTAGTTGCCTCACTATCTATGTGACCTTGGGCAAATCACTCATTATTTCTGGTTCTCAGTTTTCTTATCTGTTAATTGAAGGAGTTGGATTAGATGACTTTAGGGTCCCTTTTGGCTCCAAATGTGGGTTCCTATGACATTCAGAAAAAGAGAAAAGGCTTGTTTAAAGTTACTTAATGAGTAAGTGGCACAGCAATGATGGAATTGGGATCTTCTGCCCTCACTATTCTTTTCATAGCACCATGTCACAAAACATTTCTGGTGAGGTTTGTTCATGGATAATAATTAGTACTCCATGCCCTCCTCCCAATCTTACTCTCCCTTGACCTCCACCCCCCACATCCTCTCATGTGAATGACAGAGAGCCTAGACACACTTCAGATTCTGAAAGAATCAGTTTAAAATATTGTCCATTTGGAAACCTATATGGCAGGTACAAAAAGGGGTAGGGGTAGGATTCTTTGATTTTAGGAAGTATGCACAGTCTTTCCTTTTCAGGACATGGGCCCATAGAGCAGATATGATGCAGGTGTAGAAATTGATAGAGGAGTGGAGTCATGTTACCCTGGATAGGAACATCTTTTTGGATAGGGGGAGGTGACTAGAGCAGTGGGAAGTCTTCCTGGGGATGTGTGGGGTCTAGACTCTTTTAGCGATTCCTCCCCAGTTCTCTAACTATGCAGAAAACACTTTCACTGTAATTCAGCTGGGGAAGTCCTGAGCTGTCTTCTCCACTAGGAAAGACAAAGTCATCTATCTGCTCTTGAGAACAATGGGAAACTCGTGGGAAACTCAGGGATTCTTCCTTCCACAGGGACTGTGTATCCAGGTCCAGGTATAGGAAGGTGTCCCACAGCATGGAAAGAGGTTGAAGTGGGATTCTATAAGGGATTGTAGATACTGTCTAGTCCTTCATCTCCTTCAATCCTCAACCCTTGCAGGAGAGGAAAATCAAGGAGTGGTCCCTGTGGGCAGTGGGGAAGGAAGGCAGAGTCATCACTGTTCTCTTCTTCGAAGCCTTGAGAACTGGGAACCCTGGATCCAATAGGACTTCTTTGGAACCACATGTTCTCATAGAGTTTGGGGCTTGGAGTGAGGTCAGCCAGGAGGGGCTGTGTAGAATCTGTGCGTAGGTAAAGTCCAGCAGGGGATCCATGCTGGCTCTGGTACCCTTGGTTTCCCATCACCTTCCCATACTGGATGGGGTCATTGGAGTTGGGATGGGGCTCTGGCAGGAAGGGATCCCCTTGGAGAATATAAGCTTGGACCAGGTGGGGGAGATTCTTAGCCTCTTCATCTGTCCCTGTTGTTTGTGGTGGTGGCTTCTTTTCCTCTTCCTTCAGGACTATGATCTTGGAGACAGGGGGCATGCCAGGGTCCCTCAGGCTTGAGAGATGAATGATCTCCTGGGAAGGATAGGAACATCAAAATGGTTGGAGAGAGATACCCAGATCATTGTTTCTCCGTAAGGCCAAGACTGTCCAGTGTCAGTTGGAAGGAGATTACTCTCCTTGGGAGAGGGTTAGGCATATAGGGAGGATAGGGAGATATAGTTGGGCAATGTAAATCAGTGTGTCCATCTCTCCCCCATGGCTATTTTTCTTCTTAGGCTCTCAGTGCCCTTGTCCCACCTGGTATTCTCCCCAGTTTATATCTTACCCCAGGAAAGATCGTAGGGACCCACTGACCCAGGCTGCTGTGGGCTGGGTCTGGGACATTTGGCCAGATTTGATTCTTCATCCTGGAAAAGATGAAGTGAGTTACCTGGTTGAGGCAGGAATTGGGAATGGTCTGCTCTGGTGACAAGGATTCCTCTCTCCTTATTGATTCTAGAGTCCTGAGTTCTTTTTGACAAGCTACTCCCTTTATTCCCTAAAAGCCTCAGCTTTGCTTCAAATGTTGAGAGAAGGGAGAATCCCTGGGCTTAAAGAAGAAAAGGCTGGGGGCAATTGAATCTTGTTTGCTAAGATTCTGAAGACCAAATATAGACTGAGTAGGATGGGATTTAGCCTCTAGTATCTTTCCTCAATCCAGTATACTGGAGAAAGCTTTGAATCTAGAGCCAGGGCAAATCCTGGGTCTTAGCTGTAAAATGGGATGATAAGACTCAATGATCTCTAAAGTCTTCTCTAAGGTTCTGATATCATGGATCCCATGATCCTATTCACAGAGGAGGAGATAGGCTTAGGAGGAATTTCACTTAGATGTGAGGAATGATTGCACAGTTGGAGGACCCCTGGATAGATGGAAGGAGGAAAGGCCTAGGATGACAGACACTGAGACAGGTGAGATGTGTCTTGAGATGTTGAGTTGTGTCCTCCTTTCCAAGCATCCCATGCCCATGCCCATCCCACCAGCCCTGGGATCTCACTCACTTGTGATTCTTATAGAGGCAGACAAGGGTAATAATGCAGAATATCATCACAGAGAAGAGGATGCTCAGGATCCAGAGGACACTGGTATCTTTCTCTTCTGTTGGGGAAAGGTTAGGGGGGAAAGTGCCTTAGGAAAAGAGGTCAGATCCCTGAGCACAGAAATATTTCTAAATTCTCTGAATGGATACTTCCTGAATGTACTGCCATGACTCTCCCTCTCAGATTAGGTTTAACTGTTGGCAGGGCCATCTTTCCCCATTTCAGACTGAAACTGCCCTTAGGACATTCCCCAGATAAATAGGACAAGGGTTTGGCCCTAGTGGATGATTTAGGACTATGCCATTAGAATGTGATTTCCTTGTATATTCTTCTTTCCTTGCACAAAGAAGGGATCATTCCCTTCTTTGCACTTATATCCTCTGCACCTAGCATAGTGCTTGGCACATAGTAGGCACTTGACAAATACTTGTAGATTGGTTGATTGTCAGCTGGTTGGCTATGGTCACCTTCATAGAGGCTGCTTTTACCGAAGGCTGTGGTCATCAGTGTGAGGTCTGTGCTGTTGATGCTTCCAGCTTGATTGGAAGCCATGAGGTGGACGTGGTACATGCTGGTGGGTGCTAGGCCATGGAGAATGTAGCTTCGAGATGAGGCATTTGGAATGGTGACTGTGAGATAGTAGTAGAGGAGAAAAAGAGAGGCAAACAGATTAGGTTAGGGTCGTGGGGGCTCTGACTTCTGAGTTCAGGGACTCTGGGTCCTGACCCTGACTTCTGAGAAAACATATCTTCTTTGGGGTGGGAGAACAGGGAAGAGTACTTACAGAATCCCCGGTCCTGGACACTGGTCCAAAAGGGATTGAGGACATGGGTGGGATGTGGGAGAGTCTTGGAAGGGGATAGCTTCACAGTACCAGGTATGTGTCCTTGTGCTTGTCCAAGGTTTTGGGGGGAGAAGTGGCAATAGCTTAAGCCCTTTGTTCAAACTAGCTCAATGGCTAGTTTGGGATATGGATCAAGAAGAAGATAAGCAATGACCCTTACAAAATTCTTTGATTTGGGAATGGTTCAGAAGACAGTGTATTGGGTATGGGAGAAGTGGGGTGCATAGTAGAGAAGCCAGGGATCTCCCTGAAAGAATACCAGCCAAATGTTTCTTGGATCCTAATTGCTTTGGGGGGTAGGGATCAGAGAGGGACAAGGGTTAGCACTCACTGGATCTCTCATCATGGGTGTTGGTCCAGAAGACAGTGTATTGGTTGATAGGACTCTTCCCCAGCTCTGGAGCTCCAGGCTCCCATTCCAGCTCTGCCCAGGTCCTTCCAATTTGCATCAGCTTTAGCTTAGGGGCATGAGATGGGCCTGTGAATTGAGGAGGGGAGGCACTATGGAGGCTGCATGGATTTTGATCGCCTCCATTCCAGGCAGGTCTAGCCTGAGATAGTTAGATGTGGGGCTGGTTTCTAGTTCCCAGGTTGCCACAGCTGTATATTTTGGAGGTGGAGCATAGGTTTAGCCAGAGGGAGAATCCCTAAGGCCAATGCTACCTTGTCTCTGAGAACCACTATCCCTTGCTCTAGCTTCTCCTGACTCCTTTCTGTGTTCTAAAGCTCCTCTTTCCTTCAGATCGCTCCATTTCCCCTTCTACTGACACAAGGAAACACAAAGGGAGAGAGAAAGGAAGTACATTTTAGAACTGATCATCCCATGATAACTACCTAATTTCTTCCAAGTCCTCTGCCTGATTTTTATAAGCCTAATGCCTGAAACCAAAGAGGAAGTTGACTTATTAGACATGCATGCTTGTGTTTTCTGGGCTAATGGCTAAGGTGGGGAGGATGGGGTGGATGTGACATTGGGAATGAGGGGAGGTTGAGAGCAAACCTTTTTCTTGGGAGTAAGCATAGATGTACTGGGGGCACCCCTTAGCATCATGGTACAGGGGGGACACAGTGATCTTGTACAGCTGGAAGGGCATGATGTTCCCTGCAAAGGAAGAAGAGTTAGAGCTTAGTCCTGGGAAGTGGGAGGGGCCACCCACTGCACTTCCTCTCTGGTTGACACTGGTTGAGGGAGAAACACTTGAACAATGGTTGCTGAAGATACAGTGGGATACTGTAGGAGTGGTAGAGGAAACTTCCCATTTCTGAATATGAGAGATAGAACAATAGGCATCCTGAGAAGACCTAGGAATTCTTCCCCAGAGGAAAAGAATAACCACATAAATAGCATTTATGTAGTGCTTCAAAGGTTGCAATGTGCTTAACAGATATTATTTTATCCTCATAACAACCTTGGGAGGTAGTTGCTATTATTTTGCCCATTTTATAGTTAAGGAAACTAAAGCTGAGGGTGGTTGAGTAGCTTGCCCAGAGGCATACAACTAGTAAGTGTCTGGGGCAGCTTTGGTGAAGGTTTTCAAGTTTGGGTGCCCAAACTGCAACTTTGGGCTCCCTGTGAGGCCCTTGCATTACTCCAGAGTGGAGGGAGGAAATGCTTGCTTTGGGCAGCTGGACAGAGGAGCAGGGCATGCAAAAATGTCCTCGGGCACTGGGAAGAGGGGGAATGGAGCAACTCCCCTCATCTTTGCCAACACTGGCCTGGGGCTGGATTTGAGCTTTGTCTTCCTTATTCAAAATCCCACACTCTAAGAGATCCTATCTATCTAGGCTGGGGCAGAATCTGCTTTGCCTAGAAGCAGGAGGATTGATGGGATGATGAGGTGGGAAGGAAGCCAATTTCATGGGAGAGGAGGACCCCATAAAACCTTTGTAAGGGATCTACAGTAAAAGAGTCCTAGTTCCCCTCTGGGGTCTGGGCTCTCACCATCTAGCAGGGTCCCAGTGCTGCTCCCATTGGATTCAATCTTCCAGTTGCCATCACAGTCAACCTCTGGTTGGACTGGAGCTAGGCACCATTCTATCACATAGGCCCTGGGGAGGGGCTGGCCTGGGGGATGCTCCCATGCTACCCAGAGGCTGTGAGCATCTGGGGCAGAAGTGTGGATACTGGATACAGAAGATCCTGCAAATGGGGATATGTTATGGAGTCAGTCTTGAGGAGAAAAGAGTGGTTTGGCATCCTTCCTAACCCCCCAAACCCTAACCCCAAAGAATGTTATGTTGTCTGGAGTAACAAATGCTTTATTCTTAGGATCTCCAGGTCTGTGACATCATCCAGATATGGCTCGTCAGGCCCCAAGATGATGCTTCAGCCTAAACCAGGCTTTACCTAGAGCCATGGTGGCAAACCTATGGCACGTGTGCCAGAGGGGGTACTCAGAGCCCTCTCTGTGGGCATGCATGCTGTTGCCCCAGTACAGAGTTTACCAGAGTTCATTACTAGAAAGCCAGAGGTACATGGGGCTGGGCTGCTTCCCTCTTTCTCTCCAAGCATGCCTGAGGATATCACCCACCCCCTAAAAGGTTTGCCATCTCTGACAAGAGAGACTTGTAGATTCTTTTCATCTCCCTCCTTATCTTGCGGGGAGGGAAGGGTTGAAGGAGTACAACAGACTTGGAAGAGGGAGGTACTGTGGTCTCAGAGATCAAATAGTGTATCTACTGTTTCTTCTGACAAAGCAGGAAAAGTCATCCTCACCTTCACATTCCCAAAAGACAACAGTGGTTGGAGGAGATTCTCCAGCTGTGTTATAAGCTGTGAGGACCACTTCCTGAACCCTTTCCGGCAGCTGGAAGACACAGCTCAGCTCTGTGGTGTTGCAGAGGGGTGGGGATGCCCCATCTTGTTTTCGAGAAATTGGGAAGACAAGATAGCCCTGGATCTGGCTGTTGATTTCCTCTGTGGGCACTGGCTGTATAGATACACAGAAGAAGTTACAATCTCTTTAAGAAACCACAGAACATCATAATTGGAAGGAACCTCAGAAGGTCCAAACCTAGAGGTGCTATGAGGTAGTAGAAATGGTTTTGTAATTAGAGTTAGGAGTCTTGGTTTTGAATTCTATTTTAGACATTAGCTATGTGATCCTAGGCAAATCACCTAATCTCTCTAAACCTCAGTGTTCTCATCTGTAAAATGGGGATAATAATGTCTGTTAAAAAACACTTCATATAGTTAATGGGAGGCTCAGAAGAGATTAAGATTTCAGAATTAGAAGGGATCTGAGAGGTCATATAGTCCAAATTTTATCTGATTAGGAATCCCCTCTACAACATAGCAGACAAGTCTTGGCTTAAGGATTTTCAAGAATGGGGACCACTATATTTCTAGGCATCTAGATGGTATAGTGAATAGAATGCTGAGCCCGTAGTCAGGAATACTAAGTTCAAATCTACCCTCAACTCTGAATTGCTTTGTGACCCTGGGTAAGCCACTTCTTGCCTTAGTTTCCTCATTTTAAAATGGGGATTATAATAACATACACCTTTGTGTTTTTGGGGTGACCAGATGAGATAATAATTATATAGAGCTTAGTACAGTGACTGGCACTTAGTAAATACAATATAAATGCTAGGTATTAAGATTATTATTCCTCAAGGGGCTTATTTCACGTAATGAGGAAAAATTTCCCCAATATCAAACCTAAATTTGTTTCTTTGAACTGAGACCCAGTGCTTCTGGTTCTGCTTTCTGGGCCCAAGTAGTACAAATCTAGTCTTCTTTTACATGACAACCCTTCAAATATTTGAAAATTGCTAGCATATTTTCCCTAATTCTTCTCTTTCCCCACATCAACATTCTTAGTTGCCTCAACTGATCTTTATAGGGCATGACCATAGGCTCTTCATCATCTTGGTAAACCTTCTTCTAGATGCACTGTTGCTTTTCTCTATTTTAAAATTTGGTGCCCAGAAATGACAAGTTATCCAGATGTGGTCTGACCAAGGCAGAGTATGGTGTGACTATCACTTCTAAGCCCTAGATTCTCATTTTTTAATGCAACCCAAGTTTGAATTTAAGTTTCTTGGCTTCCATGTTGCCCTGATGATTCATCTTAAGCTTATGCTCTTCTAACAACCTCAGATCTTTTTTGAACAAAATGCTATGTAGTCATGTTTCTTTTGTCTTACACTTGTGAAAGGGAATTTTTTTTTTAATTTTAAACCCTTAACTTCTGTGTATTGACTTATAGGTGGAAGATTGGTAAGGGTAGGCAATGGGGGTCAAGTGACTTGCCCAGGGTCACACAGCTGGGAAGTGTCTGAGGCCGGATTTGAACCTAGGACCTCCTGTCTCTAGGCCTGGCTCTCAATCCACTGAGCTACCCAGCTGCCCCTGTAAGGGAATTTTTGAATGCAAATATAAGATATTGTGTATATGGCACATTTATAATTTCAGTTTAGCAGTGAGGTGACACAGTGGATGGAATCAAAGAAGTTCTGAGTTCAAATCTATCTTTAGGCACTTACTAGCTTGACCTGCCTCAGTTTCCTCATTTGTAAAATTGGGGTATTAATTGTAACTCCCAGGGTTGTTGTGAGGGGAAATGAGATCATATGTATAAAATGTTTTGCAAACCTAAAGCACTATATAAATACTAACTTTTATTTTTTCAATTAAAATCAAAATTTAATATTCAACATTCACAACTAAGTATAAAAGAAATTTAAATAATGAAATTTTCCAGTGATTTTTTAAAAGTTTGTAATATACATAAATGCTAGCTTTTAAAGTGTTACAATGCTATAAATTTCAACTATTATTATTACAGAGGTGGCTAGGTGGCACAGTAGATAAAGTATTGAACATGGAGTCAGGAAGACTCTTCTTCCTGAGTTAAATTTTGGCCTCAAATACTTACTAGCTATGTGACCCTGGACAAGTCACTTAATTCTCTTTGCCTCAGTTTCCTTATCTATAAAATGGGCTGGAAAAGGAAATGGTAAATCACTCCAATATCTCAGTTAAGAAATCACCAAATGGGGTCACAAAGAATCAGAAATGACTGAATAGTAACAAAATTATTATTATACTTCTCTTACCAAACCATGCATCCTCACCTCAGCATCCCTGACAAGTTCTAGCCTTCTCTTCAGTCATGGGTAGCTCATCATTTCCAGAGGCAGCTGATTCAATTTTTGGAAAGCTGAATGGATGGATTCCCTGGCTTACAGAAACTAAGGTTTCCTAGCTGGGAGTTGACCAAGGTTCCTATTACTAGGATCTTTCCTGTTTCCCAACTTTGTCCTCTGTTTCTGGGATACAGGATTGGGGACAATGATGGTGAGAGGGATGAAAGAAATGATGAGTAGCCTTGGAAAGGTTCCTTCTATTCTTTGGATTTATTGTTATACATTTGTTTTAGTCATGTCTAATTTTTCATGACCCATTTGATGTATTTTTCTGGTAAAGAGACTGGAGTGGTTTGCCATTTCCTTTTCTAGCTCATTTGAGGAAGCTGAGGCAAGCAAGGTTAAATAACTTGCCCAGGATCATGAAGCTATTAAGTGTCTGAGGCCAGATTTGAAGTTAGGAATATGAATCTTCTTGACTCCAGTCCTAACATACTATCTACTGCACTATTTAGTTGCCCCAAATCTCTGAATTTACTCTCCTGTAAAGTGACAGAGTTGGATTGGATATTCTCTAATGCCTCTCCCAGTTCTAGTATCTGTCAACACTTAATAGATGCTTATTGAGTGACTGGGATTATCTAAAAAGGGGATGAGAAAATTCAACCTAGAAGTTATGAAGAATTGAGGTTGTCCAGGGGCAGCTGGGTAGCTCAGTGGATTGAGAGCCAGGGCTAGAGACAGGAAGTCCTAGATTCAAATCTGGTCTTAGACATGTCCTGGCTGTGTGACTCTGGGCAAGTCACATAACCCCCATTGCCTACTCTTCTGTCTTAGAACCAATACTTAGTATTGATTCTAAGGTAAAAGGTAAGGGTTTAAAGAAAAAAAGAATTGAGGAGTCCATCTCTCACAAATTTCCAGCTTTCTGGTGTCACTTCTCTAGGTCTAGGAAGGGGTCAAGCTTCCTACAGGAGGAACTGGAGAGGATGACCCCTGGTGGGTGGGGGAAGGAAGTTACCTTCCAGAGAAGTTGGATGTCTGTCATTGTAGCATCTAGTTTCTGTACTCGTCGCCTCCACCACACATCCAGTCTGACCTTGGGAGCTGGGTAACAGGAGAGGCATGACTGACTGAGGGGACTGAGAAGAGGTGAAAAAAATGCCAGAGATATTCTATTTCCCATTTCCTTTGTCCTATTCCAACACCTTTGGTCACTTACGCCATTCCCTGGTAGTGAGCTCCAGGCTTGAGCTCCAGTCACTCCAGTGGCCACTCATAGGCCAGCGGATACAGCGCATTTGTACGACATAGTGTGTACCAAAGTGGAGGCCACAGAGACTATGTTCTCCCTCATATTGGGGACCAAGGCTCGAGAAGGGTGACACCTGCCAGAAAAGGATCAGAAACCATGTAAGGGAAACGTTGTACTCTGGACCAAGGTCCTAAAGGAGGAGGATCCTGGGTGCTCAGAGAACCAGTGTGGATAAGTATAGAAGGGAAGAAAGCATTATGGTGAGGAAGAAAGCATTATCAGTGGAGGAGAATGGAGAAAGATCAAGGAGGGGATGGATGCTGAATGAGAGGGAAGAGGAATCTAAGTGAGGGAGGATGAAGATTCTGTGAAGAGGAGGGTTTAGTTAGGACACTTAGGGAGAAGGATAAAGGTTCGATAAAGGGACTAAAGGTTCAGTGAAGGAGATGCAGGTTCCCTCCCCCAAAGACAGGTGGGAGTGAGGGCCTTACCTGGACCCAGGCTAGCTCCCCAGGATGCTGGTACCGAAGCTCACAGGTCTGCTCCAGGTGTTTGTTCTGCCTAGCCTTCTTCCACTGTAGTTGGAGGCATCCAGGCTGGGGTAAGGAGGTGCCTGGATCTAGCCTGGCCTTAGCAGCCTGAAGTATTGGGGGTTCTAGTTTTACTGTAATAGAGAAATCAATTTTTAAATCCCCCCTTTATAGGGACCTCTCCATGTCTCTCCCACTGGGACACTGTCTTTGTGTATCTTGTTGCTTTGTCTATTTTTATGTTCTTGCCCATAAGGTGGTGTAGCAGCTACAGCACTGGACCTAGAGTCTGGAAGATCTGAGTTTAAATTTGGTCTCAGACACTAACTGTGTGACCTTGGGCAAATCATTTCCTCTCAGTCTGCCTCAGTTTCCTCAATTTTAAAATGGGGATAATGATAGCACTTCCCTCCCAGGGTTTTTGTGGGGATCAGATAGAATCACAATTGTTAAGTGCCTACTCTGCACATAGTAGGCACTTGATAAATGCTTCCTTCCTTCCTTTTTTCCTTCAGAAACAACCTCCTGGTATGTACCTTATGTATTTTCCTGAATCTATGTCTTTGCTCGTTCCCAATGTCTGGAATGTCCTCCCTCTCATTTTTCAAATTCACTTTCTACCCATCCATTAAAAACTAACACAAATGCTTCCTTCATCAGGACGCTTTCCTTGATCTCCCAAACCCCAACAACAATTCTTTGTCAGACTGCACAGAGAATTTTGTTTGTACCTTTCTAATGGAATCTTAATGACATGGTATGCCACAGCATCAGTGTTTATGTCTCATCCCTGTACTAGAGTATAAGTGCCCTGAGGGCAAGAGCTCCTTTATAGTTTGTATCAGCCTGCCCTGTGGAGTACCAAATAGGTGCTTAATTGATATTTTGAATCTCATCTCCTGTGGCTGCCTTTATGTTTCTAACTGTATCACTGTTCTCTGTTTTTGTCTCTAGGTGTCTCCATATTCCTGTTTCTATGTTTCTGAGCCTGCTTAGACATCTTTCCCTATTGACTCCTTTGGACTATATCACTCACCCACATCCATGGGGTTGATGCATAAGTGTGGAGACTCAGCCTTCCCGAGTGCATTCTCTGCTTTCACCCAGATTTCTATCTTCTGGTACATGTGAAACTGGCTTCGGGGGATGGAGCACTGGTTCTCCTCCCCATCTCTGGGGACACAGTCTAGAATGGGCTCTTCTCGAGACTGGCAGTTACCCTTGCTCCTGGAGCATAATAAGACCAGTTTATGTTGGAGCTGGTTGACCACATCCCCCTCTCCCAAATGATCCCCTCCCTCAGCCTCTCATCTAGGCTTCATCCACCTCAATGAGCCTTCACCTGCTTTGCTGAGAGTCTATCACCCTTGCTGAGCACCCCTCCATTTCATTCGATCCCCATCACTGTTACTGAACTGTATCCAGTGGACCCACTGAGGGACGACTTAGAAAAAAATAATCCTTACTTCTATTTCTAAGGTCCCAGCTACAAAGCTTTCATTTCTCTAATTCCTGACTGGCCAGATTTGACATATGCTCCATAGAACCTTGGGAACAGGTTCTCCTCACCCCAGGGCTTGTGCCCCACTATTATCTCTTATATTAACTTCTCTATAGCCCTTACACATGTCCCCACAATCAGAGATGAGAAGCCTGAGGTTGGGAGCACAAGGCTGCTATTTCTCCAACAACCTCACTCACTTGTAGCTCTTCACAGTAAAGATGGTGGTCAGGTGTGTGCTGGGACCAGCCTTCCACTGACAGGTGAGGACCTGGGCTGTAAGGTTCATGATGCAGGAGAAGTTGCTGGGTGGCTGAGGGGGATCTGGGGTCAAAGAGTGGTTAAAAAAAAGAGTATGAGAAGAACAAGGCTTTTGAAAAGGGACTTGATGAGGGCAAATAAAGAGGATCCAATCCTGACTCTCTTAACTGTTCTTTTCTTAAACTCGGGCCTTCTGGATTCTCACCATCCAGGCTCCTGTTTCCTGTCCATAATTACCTTTGATCCATGGAGGCCAGAGGGTGAGGCCTGACAATGGAGAGGATTGGATGGAGAGTCTAATGAATCCTAGCCCGGCCACTTATTACTGTGTGACCTTGGGAAATTCACTTTATATCTTTGGAAGTCTCCCCAGTTTTTCCTTCTGTAAAGTGAGTTAGAAAAGTGTTCTCCAAGGTGCTTTTTAGATTTTACATTACATGATCCTAAAACAATATCTTGCTAATGGTCTTATCCTGGTTTTGGAGATAAGAATAAGGAAACTAGACTCAAGCGTCCTTGACAACCAGTCCTACCAATCTGACTCCTCTGTCCTATGTTTAGTGCACTGAATGGGAAGTTTAGAATTGTTATTCTCCCATCCTCAATAGGAGGAATATATATGTATATCCCGAAGAGGAAGGAGAACCAATTAGAAAGACTTTCTCCTCCAAGACTCAACTCCTCCCCATACTGACAGCCCCTGACTCTGTTTATCCTCCCTCCCCATATTCTAGCAAGGGACAGTTAGGGCAGGGTTCCCAATGGAGGGGAGGGACTTACAGCCAGCCTGCAGCTCTGCCTGTTCTATGACCTGAAGAGTTCCTGGCAAGAGCAGGCAACAGGAGAGCATGGCATGGGTGCGATTGAGGTGGGGAAGGGTAATGTTAGACTCCAGAGTTCCATCTTCTCTTTGATGTTGCCAACCCTCGGGCAGCTGTTCCAAGTCTAGTCTCCACACGATCCTTGTGGCTTCCGCAGTCAGGGTGCAGTTAGGATTGATGGTACAAGAAGCTGTGATGGAGGCACCCAGGGGGATAACAGAGGCTGACAGACTGATACCCGCACAATCTTGAAGTCCTGTGGGATGGGGAAAAGGACAGGTCATTAACAAAGTGATGAGGGCATTGTATCTCTCTTAAAAAAATTCAAAGATATTTTATTTTCCCAATTTTATGTCTTAACAATTAAAAAAATTTCCTAAAATTATAAGATCCAAATTGTCTCCCTCTCTTCTTTCCCTCCCCACTCTTGGATGTGGTAAATAATTTGATTTAGTTATACATGTATTTTCATGCAGAATAAACTTCCCATATTGGTCCTTGTTGTAAGAGAATACTCATGTAAAACCCAAACTCCCAAATGAAACCATAAATAAATTAATGTGAAAGATAGTATGCTTTGATCTGCATCTGATTCTAACAGCTCTTTCTCTGGAGATGGACAACATTTTGTGTTATGAGTCCTTCAGAATTGTTTCAGATCATTGTATAGGCACTATATCTCTTGCCAGAGAAGACTAATTGGACAGCCTAACCAATGTTGAATGGTAGAAAGAACACAACAATTGGGTTCAGAGGACTTGAATTCTAATCTCAGCTCTGAAGATTATCAATGATATGGCCTTGGTCAAGTTATTTAACCACTCTGGGCTTCAATTTCCTCTCCTAAAAAATGAGGGAACAGGGTTAGATGGCCCTTAAGCCCTTTCCAGCTCTAGATGTGTGACTTAAAATAAGGTAGGGTAGAGTAGAAAGAAACCTGAAAGATCAGAGACTTGAGTTTGAATGTTAGCTGTGATGTTTACTAAATGTGCAAGTTACTTAACCAATCAAAGCCTCAGCTTCTTTATCACTTCACTGAAGAAAATTATCTATTTTGAAGGGCTATTGTGATGAAAACACTTTAGCATTATTATAATGCAAACAATGAATAGGATAACATTAACATTATTTTTTGTTCCTTCCAAGCAAGTGGTATGACCCTGATATGATCTGTAAAGAGTTGTCTCAACTTTCTAATTTAGGTGATTATGGAGAATGTATTCCTAGACTTGTTACCTTCTTGCTCATTTTTTTCATGCATAAGATTATTCCCATACAGTTTCATGTATTTCTGAATGATATGAGGATAATGTATATTCTCAAAGGGGCTGATTTGATAAAGATATAATGTGATAAATTTGTAAAATATTTTATTTTAATGAATTAATAAACTTTGCTTTGAGAAAAACAAGAAGATCAAACTGTTTATATTTGATCTAGGACAGTGATGGTGAATCTTTTAGAGACTGAGTGTCCAATCTGCAACCCTCATGCTTCATGTGAGTTCCCCGATTTATCCCAGACAGGGGAGGAAGGAAACACTCTCATTAGGCTTCTGGGCAGAGGGGCAGGTCATATGAGAAATATTGGAATAGCCCTCTTTGGCATACTCTGTCACTTGTGTCATAGGTTTGCCAACATGGATCTAGAAGATATGTTATTGGTTTCCACCTGTTTTCCATTGGGTGAAAGAATATACTTAAAGGACTTGTGATAACTGTAATTGGATTAGTTGCCTTAGAACTGCAGCTATTGTGGCAGTGAAAAATAATGGAAAATCCAAGTAAAGATGATGTTCCTAAGTGATTTACAATATTGAAATTTTTCTCTTGGAGTTGATAGAGGATAACCGAACCTCCTTCGGGTTCACATGAAATCCATAGAAACATAGTCATATAAATGCCTAAATACATGGACTTTGGATGCATTTTAGTAATTGTCTATAAGGTTTCATGGTGGATTGAGGCTTTCATATAAAGAACTGCTCTAATTAGTAGTAAAGAAACTTTTAACATGATTTTTTTTGGTTTGAGGTCTCTCTGATAGTATCAAGAAACCTTATCTTAAACTATCAAGAAAGCTTATAGACAATATCATCTAAGCAATGTATGGGGTTTAGGCAAAGATGGAAAAAAAAATGGTATGTGAAGACTCCATACTCTCAGATGAGTTACAAGTAGTCTGATTTGATTTTATTCATATGCCACCAATACTTATAAGGTTAACTCCTTAAGATTTGCAATTACTTTTACCACAGGAACTAATTACTAGAAGGTCAATGTGATCAGATTTTGTAAGGCCCTACTGAATTATACTGTCTTATCACTAGCAGTTTTAAGCAGCTGAGGAAATCTCTCCAAATGGCTTGGAATTTGGAAAATTGATCTCCCTAGAAGAAATACCTCTTCAAATATGCAGAAAAAAGGTGGAAGGCTTATTCCAGGTACTATAAACAACTGAAATTCCAGTTAGAGACATTAAGATATTGATTCAGGGGTATGTATTTCTGAGTTTGAGTGGACTGATTCAGACAGTTTTTGGATAGTGGTCTAGGATAGAGCCTTTCAACAAAGAATTTCCAAGGGAAAATGTTTCCCAGAAGCAGACAACTTCATGAAATAGATAGTTAAATCTGAGACGAAGGAATAAGAAGTCTATTGTTTAAATGGACATTAAGATGCATCTTGGTCCTTTTTGCCTCCCTGATTGTGGAATTATGTTTATCATCCATCATTTCTTACAAATTCCTTGACCTTTTTATAAAGATATTGAGGTGTCAAATTTAAAACAAAACTGAAAGTTTAAATTCAGGTCCTCTGTTTTCTAGTTCCTTGTAAAATTGCTGTTAATTATGTCTCATTCTGTGACCAGGATCCTGCTGGGTCCTGCTGAGATTTTACTCTTGAGGTCCAGTTCCCCATGTCTGAGTGTAGATAATTTTGCCAAATACTTTACTACTTTAAAAATAATAGCTCTGGAAATTTCATAAATTAGGGCTGAGTTTTTGAAATTATCATGAAACTCCAGTCTTGTTAAGAGGCTTTGTTTAGATTCTTTCCTTTTCTATTCATTGCCACATTTATTGTGGTTTGTAAAAATAACTGACTTACTGTACTGTGAATCTTTAGATGGCTCAGAGGTAAAAAGAAAAAAATTATTTAGGAAAAAAGGGGATTATTGAAAGGAATTTTGGGAGCTGAGAGTTTAGACTGATGAGAGTTGATATAACTAATTCTGCCACTTCTTGTTATGTGATATCTCAGCATATATTTCAGGGGCTGTCTCCTTCAGTATCTACTTTCCATCTCTAATTGTTTTGTTACTGAAAAAGAGAGCTCTGAGGACTTCCATAGTTCCAGAAAGTTGTCTCCTTTTTTATCCTATCTGATAAAGAAAATACTGTTTCCTTTGAATTAGTGAGAATAGTTATGCTAACACAAGAACATATTACTTTCTTTGTAACAGTGATAACTACCCTCTTTTGCTGTAATAAATACCTTTTCCTGTCTATCTTACATGTTATTTATTATATATTATAATGTAATATATATTTTCTTTTCTATTTATTATTGCATTTATTGTGCTTTAGAGGGAAGACTATGTAAATGTCATCTACCAAATTATCATGCACACATGTCCGTCATCTACTGATAGAATGTGCCACACTCTGAATAAACTACAGTTTTTCCTGTTTCTATATCTTGTGCTGGTTTATTGGCAGAGACTTCCTGCAACAATAGGTAAGTCATCTATCTTGTCTGGGGCTCAGTCTCTTCATCTGTAAAATGCCAGGGATAGATGAAAAGATCCCCAAATTTTCTTCCAGGGCTAAATTCCAGACCCTAATATTAAGAATATACAAAGTGCTTCATGTCATTTGAGCCTCATAACAGCTCTGTAAGGAAAGTGCTATAGGTGTGTGGCATTCTATAAATGTTTATAAATATTTGGTGATTGGTGGTTCCCTATTACATAGATGAGGAAAATAAAGCATATAGATACTAAGCATCTTGCCTGTGGTCCTATAGTGGTAAAGAGCATTGGGCTTGGAGTTAGGAAGACCTGAGTTCAAATCCAGCCTCAGACATTTCCTAGCTATGTGACCTTGGGCAAGTCATTTAAATTCTGATTGTCTGACAAAAAGATCCACACTCCACTGGAAAAGGAAATGGCAAACCAGTATCCTTGCCAAGAAAACCCCATGGATAGCTATGGTCTGTTGGATGACAAAGCCAGACATGACTGAACAACTGAACGACAACTTCTGACTCAAAGTCTGGTTATAAAGGGATCTTCTAATTTCTGACTCCCTGGCTTCCTTCAAGTCCTAGCAAAAATGCTACCTTCTGCAAGAAGCCTTTCACAGTCCTCCTTAATGTCAATGTCTTTCCTCTGAGATGAATTCCAATTTATCCTGCATATATCTTGTTTTATTATAGCTATTATAATAGGAATTTTTTTCTTTTTTCCCCTCTTCCAACTTTTGGCTGTCTAAAAGCCTGTCTTCTATTAATATCAAACCCACTTGACTAAAACCTGTGCCATGGTCAATGAACATTTACTTAACGCTTTAAATACGTTTTAGATAAAAAGCCAGAGGAAGAACTATCCCTGAATTTTTGGTGACATGGACATCTTCTTTCTCAATTTGTCTAGTTGTGAGTTTATCTACGGAGTGGTTTTTTTTAATGACATTTGTTTCCTTAGAAGATATATGAGATTATGACTTTGTTTAAGTCTATTCAACTCTTATGACACAGAAGGAAGCATGGGATCATTAATCAATCTTCTCTAAATTTTATCACCTAAGAAGAATGTACAAGATTACAATATGTAAAACAACTATTTCTCTATCACTCTGGCATAATTTGACTTTAAGAGGGCTTGTTAGAATTCTAATGATTGCTCAGATTCTTTCTGAGGTCTGAACCTATGCTTGAGCATGATAACAAACCTTAGCTTTTTACCTCTATAATTTCTGTGTTGTGCTAAATATATTTTAGCAGAGGTTATCTACACACAAACTCAGAGAGGGGGTATTTCTCCCATAAGTTGTTTACATATAGTCTTCCTTCATTATACTGTAAACTCCTTGAGATTAGGGGCTCTCTTTTACCTTTCTTTGTACCTGGCATATAGTAGTTGTTTAATAAATACTTGGTACTGTCTATTTCTCTAAAAAGGGTAGTTTTTCTTCTTCTTTTTTTATACCTTTACTTCTGTCCTAGAATCACTACTATTTGTTGGTTCCAAGGCAGAAGAGCAATAGGGGCTAGGCAGGGGGCAGCTGGATTGAGAACCAGGCCCAGAGATGGGAGGTCCTGGGTTCAAATATGGCCTCAGACACTTCCCAGCTGTGTGACCCTGGGCAAGTCACTTAATCCCCATTGCCTAGCCCTTACCACTAGTCTGCCTTGGAACAAATACACAGTATTGATTCCAAGATGGAAGGTGAGGGTTTTATGAAAAAAAAAAAAAAGGGCTGGACAATGGGGGTAAATTAATTAATTAATGCCCAAGGCCACATAGCTAGGAAGTGACTGGGGTCAGATTTGAACCTAGGACCTCCCATCTCCAGACCTGGCTATCTACTGAGGCACCTAACTGCCTGTCCTCTTCCCCCCACCTGGAGATTTATTTTTAGCCCAGGCTTGCCAGTGCTCCTAAGATCTTTGAAGAGTCTGCTGATGCTCTACTTGGGTAAATAACACAAGAAGGTCCCATCTAATCATGGACAGTGGTCATGGCAGTGTCCCTGTCCCCCTTTTCACAAAATCCCCCAAATTACTTGCCTTTAGAGAACTGGAAGAGTAGAATCATTCCCAGCAAATTCCATGTCCCAGGCCACATGGCTGCATTATTAGTATTCACCTGAAATAAGTTACCAGATCCCAAGGTGAGAAATAGGTCTTTAACCTCTTCTATAGTTAAATCTATGAGAAGATTTGAGACAGAGCCTCAGGGGTGAAGAGCCTACGAGAACCATTCCATCTCTGGTGTTATAGGACCACAGATTTAGATCTAAAGCTAGAAGGTTCTTCAGAGGTCATCTAATTCAATCCCCTTCTTTAGCAGATGAGAAAATTGCACCTCAGAAGTTTAAGAGACTTGTCCCACTTGGTAGTAAATCCTTAGGCACTAGCTGGGTGACCTTGAACAAGTCATGTAACTGCCAAATACCTCAGTTTCCTCATGGGGAATAATGATAAATGGGGATAATAATAACACCTACCCACCAGGGTTATTAGTTTAAAATGGCATGTTGGTAAAGCATTTTGTAAAACCTCAGAGCCCTATATAAGTGCTAGCTATGATCATGAATATTTATTAAAATGCATTTAATTAATTAATTAAGAATATTTTCCCATGGTTACATGGTTCATAGCATGAATATTTTTATTAGCATTATATTATATTATATCAGCAGAATGTGAACTGAAGCTTTTCTATTTCCTCTTTCTGGGGAACTCCATTGTCTTTTCTCTCATCCCTTTCCAAACCCTGGGTCTGGGCTAGGAAGGGGCACAAAGAAAGAGAAAAGTATAAAACTGGAATGTGTTTTTGTGCCCACAACAAAAGCTACTTCATCTTTATAGATTTCTAATTTCTACCTTTTATGAGGGAGAATAAGAATCAGAGTTAAATATCTTAGCCCCAGGACATAGATACTGACTCAAGCTCCTGCCCTTGGTACTACTTGGCTTTTTGGCTATTTTTAACAACTCTGGTTCCATCTCACTATTCTTTCTAGGCCTCCTTGCTTGGTCCACCTTTCACCTTCCACAACCTGCCATATCCTCCATTGCTTTGTTCTTGGTCCTCCTCTCTCTAAACACTTTCCCCCCCTGGAGATCTCATCTGCTCCTTTGGGTTTATTGATCATCTCTATACAAATGATTTTCAGATCTACATATCCAGACCTAATCCATTTCTGTGCTTATAGGTTCTAGCTATCATAATAACTAACATTTACTGGGTGCACTGAGGTTTGAAATACACTTTACCTGTGTCATCTTGTTTGATTCTCACAACAGCCCAGTGAGGAAGATGGTATTGTCATTTCATTTTCAAAGGTGAGGAAGCCAAAGCTAACCGGTTAAGTGATTTTCCCAGGGTTACAAAACTAGTTAGTATCTGATGTAGGATTCAAACTCAGGTCTTCTTTATTCCAATCCTCTTTTCACTATACTAACTTGTACTTTTCCGCCTGAGTGTCCTGTAAGCGTCTGATACTTGGCGTGCCCCAAACTAAACTTATCATCTTCCTCCTAAACCTACTTCTTTCTTCAACTTCCCAACTTCAATTAGTGAGACCATTCTCTCATTCCCTCAACTTCCCAATTTCAATTAGTGAGACCATTCTCTCATTCCCTCAATATAACTTTGGAATCCTCTTCCTTCTTTTTTTTCTCCCTCATCCATTACATCCTGACAATCACCAAATCTACCCTTATGATCTTTCTCTCTTTCTCAGTTCTTGTCCTCATAGGAGGGGACTTCAATATATGTATTTTTGATCCCTTGGAAATCTTAATATATCAGTCCCTCAACTTATTCATTTCCCATAATTTACTCCTCCATACCATACCACCTTAGTTACACATAGAGATACTTATACCCTTGATCTGGCCATTTCCCACAAATAACATCACCTCTGTGTTCATGAACTCTGAAATTGCTTTATCTGATCACACTCTATTAGTGTTCCACCTTTTCTTTTGCTTTCTAATACTAAATCCTATTCTTCAACCACACCACGACCTCTAATTCCTTCAGTTCCTCAGTTCTCTCCCAGACCATCAATCACCCCATTCACTGGCCATATTTTCCTCCTTTCTTTATTTTGACCCCTTAGTAAACCAGTTCAACTCTACATTGTCTTCTTCTGTTGAATCCCTTGGCCCCTTATCATATTACTGATTATTCCCTGCCAAACCTCAGTCTTAGATCACTCCCACAATCTGCTACTTTTGATCATATGCATCTATTGCTGAATGAAAGCAGAGAAAATGAAACAACTATCCGAACCAATTCTACCACAAATTTAGGTAAATCAACTATAACTGGGCCCTCCTGTTGCAAGGCAATCCTTTTCTACCTTTCTAATTACCTTACTATTCCACTCACCACCGTGGCTTTTCTGAAACCTTTTCAGCCCTCCTCAAACCTTTCATGCTTCCCCTCTTCAATCATCTTATATGAGAACATCATCTCATATTTTGCTGAAAAAAAACTAAGCAATCACTGAGAGATCCTTTTCCTTCCCTTCTTGTCTCACATCACCTAGATGTCTTTTGCCCACTAGTTATTCATTTACTTATTTCACATGATGAGGTGGGCTTTCTTCTTGCCAAGGTCAACTCCTTTAGGTACTCAAGTGATTCCATTCCATTCTGTTTTCTCCAGTAGACTGACCTCTCTATCACTGCCCACCTCCATCTTCAATCTTTTCTTCTTCTACTACTTACAAACTTGTCTCCCTCTCAAAAACATCTCACTTGATCCATCCATCTCCACCAACTATATTGTCACATATTCTTTCTGCCTTTTGTGACCAATCTTCTTGAGAAGATTGTCTCCAGTAGGTGCCTCTGCTTCCTTTCCTCTTACCTCCTTCTTAACTGTCTACCTGCTACTTTGTCTTCATTCTTCTCCCCCCAGTCCCTGTTTACCATTTTACAGATGGGCAAAGAGAGGAGACTTACTTAAGATCATAGAATAAGTTAGAGGCAGATAGGTGGCATAGTATATAGAATATTGAACCTAGAGTCAATAAAATCTGAGTTCAAATTCTGCCTCAGATTCATACTATCTGTATAACCCTTGGGTAAGTTAATGAATTTCCATCTGCTATAGTTTTCTCAACTACAAATGAGGGATAATAATAGCATTTACCTCTCAGGGTCTTTATGAAAATAAAATGACATAACATTTATAAAGTATTTTGCATATCTTAGATGCTAATTATTATTACTAATAATACTAGACCAAAGATTTCCACCGGGTCTCCCTTACTTTGATTTCAGAGCTCGATGCATTACCCCACAGTGTTCCCCAACCCTAATCATCAATCTTCATTTTTTAAATCTTTTCTTGCTCAGTTTACTGTTTACCTAAAACTTCCTACCAACGTATTAGTAAAAAACATTCACTTTGGTGTTAGAGGATGGATATTAGAAGCCCAGCTTGGCTACTTTGCACCTCAGTTTCCTCATCTGTACAATGAAGCATTTGGACAAAATGATCTCTGATAGGTAAAATTTACATAGCAATTTAAGGTTCACAACCCAATTTCCATGTATTATCATCTCATTTAATGCTTACAACTATCCTGTCTTTATCTCCACTATGCAAATCGTTCTGGGGTAGATAGAAGTTGAGTGGCTTGTTTAGACTACACAGCTAATAGGTTCTAAGGTAAGATTCCAACTTGGATCTTTCTGACTCCTAATCTTATACTCTATAGACTATTCTACCTAGGGCCCTTCTATCTATAAGTCGAGTGGGCAGAAGTGGATTCGTCTTAAAAGGCATGTATTTGGGTGCACAGTGGATAAGTATGTCTGGCATGGAGTCAGGAAGCCCTGGGTTCAAATCTGGCCTCAGACACTTCCTAGTTGTTCAACCCTGGGCAAGTCACTTAATCCCAATTGCCTAGCCCTGAGTGCTCTTCTGTGCTAGAGTTGTCAGTAGGATAGAAAATGAGTTTTTTTTTTTTTAAAAAGAGGCAAGAGCTCTATCTTCTCTAGTTCATCCATGTTCTGAGGAAAGATAGGAGAAGACCTTCTCATGAGCTGTGGCAGGGAGACACTCATTCTCCTTCCCCTCTGCTCAAGTGGAGATGCTGATATGTGTTTGGGGAGAGTCACTGCCTCCATCCCCACATCCCTCCACTCCTGTTCCTGGGGAGCTGGGCCTTCAGAAGCTTTCCAGGGGCTCAGGTCTAAACCTAGGGGCCTCAGACTGTCAGGGCTCAGCCAATATAGGGTGGGGGTTGGTCTTGGGGAGGTATAGAGAGTGGGGGGCTGGCGCCCTCAGGACTCACCTCATTCCTGGTCTGGTTTTGCCTTCACTTCAGCGGCTTCCCAGAGATCTAGGTGGCTGGACACGATAGCTGGCTTTCCCCAGGCACTCACTGGGGGCCTCACATCATCCCCTTTCTTGCTCAGTTCCTGAAAACTACTCCGGCACAGACTGTTCTTCTACCTTCCTTCCCCGTTACCACTCCCTCCCCACGCAGGGCTGTCGTTAGTCTCTGACTTTCTGACAGGCTTGCTCCCTCCCGGCTGGGGGATTGCAACACCTGCCCTAGCCTCCCTGCCTGGAAAGGGAGCCCCTTCCCCTCAGGAAGGAGCCTCTGAGAAGCCAGGCAGCCACTCTGGGGCAGCCTTCCTGCCCGGGACCCTTAAAGGGGCTGGGGGATGTGGTAGGGCCCAGAAGACCCCACCCCCCCGGATTTCCTGGCCTGGAAGTCTTGGGCCTAGGCAGGGACTAGGGGCTCTCCAGCCTGGGTCTGTGCCTGCCCTGGTATCCACCCATTGCTGCAAAAAAAAAAAAAAAAAAAAGTGTTTTGGAGACCCTGCTAGTAGGGCAGGTCAAAGGCAATCTGAATCTTTTCTCCTTTTCTCCAAAATATTGGTCATTTGGGCAACCTGAAACCTACCTTTCCTTGAAGCCTTCCCTCTGACGAGGCAGGATTTGGGCTGGTGGAGCAGAGAACAAAGAGCAGAATTTGGAGCATTTGCCATTGTTTTCTTAGGGAGATGGGAGTTGTATCTCCTTCCAAGTTTGTGTCTTAGACTGTCAATTATATTAAGGCAGCCATGATGGTGATACTATGGAAAGAGTATTAGTTTTGGAGTCAGAGGACCTGAGTTCAAGTTCTGACTTACTAGTTATGTGAACTAGACATGTCTCTTATCTGAGTCTCAGATTCCAAACCTGGGATATTAAAGGATTGGACTACATGACCTCCAAGATCTCTTTTACCTCTGACATCCTATAATTTTAACCCACTTTCAGCTTTATAGAATCAGAGAATTTGAGCAATGGAGGCCACATCAGCAGCCAGCTCTTTAATTCAGTCCATACATGAAAGGAATCCCTACTCTAACAAGTCATCTAACCTCTGTTTGAAGAACTTACTCACATTGCATAGTCAACTAAAACCCTCTCTCCTTGCCCTATGAAATGGATTTTTTTGGGTACCTAAGTGCCAGACCATGTTTATCCTTGCTGAATTTTATTTTTATTAGTTTCAGCCCCATTCTTCAACCAGGTGAGATCCTTTTAGATATTGACTCGGTTGTCTAGCGTGTTAACAATCTTTCCTACTTTTGTGTCATCTGCAAATTTGATAAATGCAGCGTCTATTCCTTTATTCAAGTCATTGATAAATGTGTTAAATATCACAGAAGAAAGGTGGTGCCCCTAATTCTGGGCATACTCCTGGTATGTTGACCTTGAATTATTAACACCTATTTTCTGAGTTTGGCTATCTATCCAGTCCATTGTTAATCCATCTGATTGTGTTTTGATCTAATCTCTATCTTTCCATCTTCTTTGCAATAACTGCATGAGATACTTTATTGATAGCTTTGCTAAACTCTAGATAAACCATTTCCATAGCATTCCCCGCATCTACTATCTTAGTAATCCTGTCAATAAAGGAAATGAGGCTATTCTGGCAAGATATGTTCCTGGTGAAGCTGAACCTCAGGTTCCTCATCTATTAATCGGGAATAAAATACTTGTATTGATTATCTCTGTGAGACTTAAAGGAGATGATCAATAGAAAGTTCTATCATTAACAGTAAAGCTTTATACAGGCATATCTCATTCTATTTCACTTCACTTTATTGCACTTTGCAGATATTGCATTTTTTCTTTTACAAATTGAAGCTTTGTGGCAACTGTGGGTCAAGCAAGTCCGTTGGCGCCATTTTCCCAACAGCATGTACTCACATCATGTCTCTGTGTCACATTTTGGTAATTCTCCTGATATTTCAAAAGTTTTCATTATTATTATATCTGTTATTGTGATCTGTGATCACTGATACTTAAGGTTACTATCATAATTATTTTGGGGTGTCTTGAACCACACCCATTTAAGAGGGCAAACTTAATCAATAAATGTCTTATGTATTCCGACTGCTCCACTCACTGGCCATTCCCATCTCTCTCCCTCTCCTTAGGCTATCCTATTCCCTGAGACACAATGATATTGAACTTCGACCAGTTAATAACCCTACAATGGCCTCTAGGTGTTCAAATGAAAAGAAGAGTTAACTGATGCAGCAAACTTCATTGCTGTTATATTTTAAGAAATTTCCATGGGAGGGGGGATTTTTGGGGAAAGGGAAAGAACATGAATCATGTAACCATGGAAAAATATTCTAAAAAAATAAAAAAAAATGAAATTGCCACAGACCCCTTAATCTGCAGCAACCACCATCCTAAAATCAGTCAGTAGCCATCAATATTAAGGTAAAAAGATTATAACTCAGGGGAACTGGGTGGCTCAGTGGATTCAAAGTCAGGCCTAGAGATGGGAGGTCTTGGGTTCAAATCTGACCTCAGACACTGCTTAGCTGTGTGAACCTGAGCAAGTCACTTGACCCCCATTGTCTATCCCTTACTGCTCTTCTGCCTTGGAACCGATACACAGTATTGATTCTAAGATGGAAGGTAAAGGGTTAAAAAATATTATGACTCCCTGAAGGCTTAGATGATGGTTAGCATTTTTTAGTAATAAAGAATTTTTACTTAAGGTACATACATTTTTTAGACATAATTCTATTGCACACTTAGTATAGAGTAAATATAACTTTTCTACACACTGGGAAACCAAAAATTGGTGTGTTTCACTTTATTTTGGTGGTCTGGAACAGAACCCACTATATCTCCAACATCTCCCTGTAAAGAAGAGAACTATTATCATGGAAACTCTCTCCCCTCCCCAAGTGTGGGGTGATCCACAGGTTAAGATTTAAAGGAACACATTCTAGGGATAGGATGAGGGGTGGAATGGAAGATGCCAAAACTCATAAAAAAAGGTGGAAAAGACAAGGAAAGGGGAGAATGGGAAGCTTATGTGATATCATAGAACAAGAAGATGGGCTTTGAATCTGGAAAGCTTTGAGATGGAATTCTGTTTCTTATGACTTTTTTTTTTGGTTTAAAATCCTTAACTTCTGTCTTAGAGTTGATACTCAGTATCAGGTCCAAGGCAAAATGGTAAGGGCTAGGCAATGGGGGTTAAGTGACTTGCTCAGGGTCACACAGCTAGGGTGTCTGATATCAGATTTGAACCTAGGACCTCCTGTCCCTAGGCCTGGTTCTCTACCCACTAAGCCACCTAATTGCCCCTCTTATAACTTTTAGAATCTTTCACACTCTAGGCTCAACTTCTCTTCCCAACATTATTATATATTATTCCTCTTCCTAAACTCTGTGATCTAGCACAATGGGACTCTTGTGTTCTTCATATATGATCCTCTGTCTCTAGCCTTTGCACTAGCCATCTTTATGCCTGGAATACATTCCCTTCTCACCCATTCCCTCTTGTCTCTCTTGACAGAATATAAGTTCCTTGGAGGCAGAGTTGATTTCATTTTTGTCTTTGTATGCCCAGCTATAGCACAATGCTATGCATGTAAAATAGCTGCTTAATAAATTCTTATCGATTAATTGATTGGTGCCGTGTAAATCAAGTCACTTCATTGAGCCTCAGTTTCTTCATCTGCCAAAGAGTTCTCATTTCAAATGGTTCTTCCGAGATTTGAAGGATGTAATGTATGGTAAAGTGCTTTGTAAAACCTTAAAGCCCAATATAAATGTCAGTTATTATAATGATGATAGATTTCCTCCTCTAGAGTCTTTAAAATTAGTAAGAAATTTTCATCTGACTGAGAAGTATTAAATCCTGACTATCTTGCCTCAAAACAAGGTGAAGAGGAAAAAAACCCTTAACATTTCAAGGTTGCTTATAGCTAGGGGAAATCTCGAACTTGGTCTGTCATTAAGATTTCCCTAGTGAGGTTTTGACATCTTTTGGCCTCTTCTTTTCCCCACATCTCTCCCCTCTGTCTTTCTCTGTCTCTGTCTCTGACTGTCACAATCTATTTTTCAACTTCTCCAGCATTCTGCCTGGACAAATAACCCCCAATTATTTGTCCCCATGTGACTTTGTAATATTTTCCTTTGTTTAGTTTTAGTGTCAGTTCCTCAATGATGCCTTCCTTGATTCTCCCCATTTGCTCTTTCTCTTATTAGACTGCCTTGTCGACACATGCTATCCCTTCTTCACTCCAACAGAATGTAAACCTTTTGAGGGCAGAATTATTATTATTTTTTAACTTGTAGCCAAGGTCTGGTATGGCATTTTGTATGAAATAGGTGCTTAACACATCTATTACATTTGTTGCATTCTTGGAAAGGCAGAAGCTGGGTCAAATATAGAATTGATCATCTGTCTTCCCATCAAATACATCCTCAGCAGGAAGCACATGAAAACAATAAACAGACAACAAAAAGGACATGCAAATGATTCCGTTTTTTTTTTCAGTCAGCCTCTCAGGCTTTTGGTAAGCAGACTCTCTGAGCAAGCCCAACTCACAGCCTCCAGTAAACACCTGTTTGCACAATGGAGGTCACAGGAGTTTCACCCCAATCCTTGGGCAATGACTTGTTTGCACAATCTCAGCACAGAGAACTATATTCCAGACCAGCAGCCTGGACCACAGCTTCTTCCGGGCAGCAACCTCTCTGACTTTGTCTTTCTGTCTCTGTCTCTCTGTCTCTCTGTCTCTCTGTCTCTCTGTCTCTCTGTCTCTCTGCCTCTCTGTCTCTCTCTGTTTCTGGCTGTCACTATTCTGTCTCCTATTTCTGGGTGTCTCTCTGTCTTTGTCTCTGTCTCTGTCTCTGAATCTGGTTGTCACTATTTATTTCTGTCTCTATGTGTTTCTATGTGTCTCTTTGCCTTTGTCTCTGTTTCTGTCTCTGGCCATCACTATTTCTTTCTCTTTCTGTTTCTGGGTATCTCTCTGTTTTTGTGTCTGTCTTTCTTTCTGTCTCTGGAACTGGCTGTCACTATCTATTTCTGTCTTGTTCTGTTTCTGTGTGTCTCTCTATCTTCATCTCTCTCTGTCTTTGTCTTGGTGTCTCTGGATTTGGCTGTAACTATCTATTTTTGTCTCTGTGTGTTTCTGTGTGTCTCTCTTTGCTAAGAGGACCAGCAGCTGTTCTGCAACCTAGGACTTCCCAGAGTATGGAGAGGTTTAAATGACTTGCCCAGAGCCACAGCCAAGATGTATCAGAGTCAGGATTCGAACTCAAGTGTTCCTCGCTCCAAGGCCAGCTCTCTGTACAATTTACTTGCTACACTATGTGTGTGTGTACACACACACATATGCACACCCTAGCTATGTGATTACTGATTTAGCAAATGACTTTACTTTTCTAATATTTTAGTTTCCTCATCTGTAAATATATCTAAGAGTAATTGTTAGCTATATTATAGGGCTATTGTGAGGAAAGCCCTTTGGAAAAATAGGCTGTCAAAGTAGTAAGTTATTATTTTCTAAGGCAGCTCCTTCTATTGTTGGATAGCTCTAATTGTTAGAAAAGTTCCTTCTTTTATTGAATCCAAATTTGCCTCCCTATAACTCCCCTTCCTTTGCTCATGGTTTTGGCCTCTGAGGTCAAGCAGAGTAAGTCTAATTCCTCTAATTACCCTAGCATAATCCTTCAGATGTTTGTAAATAGGAATCACATGACTTCTTTAATCTTAACATCCCCAGTTCCCTTATACAGCATAGATTCCAGTCCCTCTCAACACCTTAGACAAGCCACTAAATATTTCTGCATTTTAGGAAAATAAAGATTAGGTGATCTCTAAAGACTTTTTCTTTCTTTGGTTCATCCCTCTATCCCTCCATCCATTCCTTCCTTCTATATTTACTGATTTCCTTGTTTGCACAAAGAACTTATGCCCTATACCAGTCATGGTGAACCTTTTAGAGACTGAGTACCTAAACTGTAACCCTCCAAACTCTGTGAACCGCCATCTTATTCCAGACAAGGGAGGAAGGATGTGAAAAGTGTCCTCAGGCACCTGTGGAAAGGGGGAAGGGAGCAGCCCCTTTCAGCATGCTCTAGCACACATGTCATAGGTTTGCCAACATAGCCCTATACTATGGAATATAAAAGAACAAGACACAGTTCTAGCCTTCAGAGAGCTCATACTATCTAATAGTTGGGGAATAGATTGAGAATGATACGTAAAAACAATGAGCTGAAAAGCAAAGCAATGGATAATGAGTGCCATTTATAGGATGTTGAAGCTGGAAAGGTCCTTAAAATACAGAATATCAGAGCTAGGAGGGCCTTTAGATCACAGAGTCTGAGTTGGAGGGTCCTTAGAACAGAGAATGTCAATTGATTTAGAATGAATTTATGTTTTTGAAATATATGTTATATCAGAACATCTTAAAAGGGCATTCTATATGGAAGAGTGATGAATTAGATCTGTTCAGTTCAGCCTCAGCAGATAGATCCAGGAGCAGTAAGTTTATTTTTTTTTTAAGTTTTTAGATTTAAATATTTTATTTTTTTTAGAAAAATTTTACAGTGATGGATATTTTTCTCAGGTATAGATGGGTCTACATAGTCACTGAGGTCNAGTGTCATGGTGGATATTTTTCTCAGGTATAGATGGGTCTACATAGTCACTGAGGTCCCTTTTAATTCATATCACTTTGTGACATAAAACAGAGTTCCAGAACTGAAAGGGGATTTATAACCTAGAACTTAGAATTTCAGAACTCCAAGAGACTCTAGAACACAAAGTATTTTTATAGGCTTCTCTTTTTCTTGGCTAATACCTCATATCACTGTTACCTCTAGTCTCTTGGTACATTTGAATATAAGAAGTAAAGACAGTGATGGACCAGGTCCTTTAATGATATTATAATTACTGTTTGGGAAGATCATCCATTTAGCTCCTTATTTTTCATATTGAATGAATAGTTTCCCTTCAGGTTCAAAACCTTTCTGGCCCTTTTGCCTTGTCTGTTCAATGATCATCTAATTTTGTAACTTTTGGGGATAAGTCTTACCATGCACACCCTCCTTCCACTAAGGTGGCTAGGTTACTTCTTTATAGTTGTTTAAAATTTTTTAAATTAAAAAATGTTTAAGGTTGTTTTGGGGATACCCAAATGGATCTGTGATTACATCAGTTTTGGAAGTTCTCTCCCATTGAGGTAACTTGGTGGTACAAGAGTTAGAGTGCTGGTCCAGAATTAGGGAGACCTAAATTAAAATCCTGCCTCAAACACATTAATTTTGTGATTGTTCTTGGGCAATTCAATCTCTGTGTGCCTCAGTTTCCTCAACTGTAAAATAGGGAGGATAATATTTGTAACTATCTCCCAGGGGGCTGTTGTGAGAATCAAATGAGGTAATATTTGTAGAAAGTAGTTAGCATGGTGGCTGGCACCTAATGGGTGCTTAATAAATCATTCCTTCCTACCCTCCAATAATGCAGATCATAACCTATCCATGGCTGCCCAAGTCCTCCTACAAATTTACTGCTGGGTGGGGGCCTTCTTTGTTTTTCTCTCATATTTTGAGGCTACCAGTGGCACATTCAGGTCATCTATTTATTTCTCCTGGCTATCGCAACGTGACCAGTCCATCTTTCATTCATTCATTTATTTATTTCTATTATACTCTGCTAACATCCTTAACTCTGTTTTTTCCCCTAGTTTCTTGTTGGTTTTATGTCGCAACCTGTTCCCACCCACTATGGTCTTCTCCATTGCCCTCGGTGTGATATTCATCTTTAGTTTTTCAGAGATAGTCATGGTCCAGGTCTTGTTGCCATCCAGTATCACCAGTAAATGCTTGTCTTGAAAAGACTGGCCTAATTTATTATGGGAAGTTTGGGGTCAGTAAAAGTACACTGCAATTTCCTGAAAGCAATCCAGGCCTGTTCTTCTCCTCCTTTTCAGGCGTAGGGCCCAGCTCCTTGCACACCAGTATTGTCTGCCTCATATAAATAAGTATGCGAGCTATTCCTTCTGAATGCTGCTCTATCCTTCAGCAAACCCCACTTGGAGATATAAATGGTGCATTAGGCTCTGCTTTCCCTTTTTAGTGGCACAGTAGTAATGTTTATGGTATGACTCCTTTAAAAAACATTTGTGGTCAATGTTGGGGAAAGAGTAGGAGAAGCTGATCATCTCTCCAGGCTCAATTCAGAAAGCCTAAATTCATAGGCTTTCAAACTTAGGACAAACGTGGAATGACAGAGTTGGACTGCAGCTTAGAAAATAGGGACTGGGAGGAACCTTAGAACCCAGAACACAAAATGTCAGAACTGGAGAGGGGGAGGTAGGATGGCTTTAGAATGTAGAACATACAACTGTTAAAATTGGAAAGGTCCTTCAAAACCACCCTCTCCCTTCCTTTTACTGATGATAGATAGATAGGACTTCCATGATTTGGAAATTCAGAGGAAGCAGAGATGGCACTTCATCTGGACCTTATAGATGAAAATTTCCATTTACACTGTATAGATCTTATTTGTGTTATCTGGTGTCTTCCACGAGCATATCATCTTTTTGCTCAATATATGCTAGAATAAATAGAAATCAGAAAGCTAGAGATGAAAGAGAAGGGTGTTCCAGGTAGAAGGAAGAGTGTGAACAAAGGTAGGAAGAATATAGTTCTAAGCAGTTAGCTTAGATCATCCTTTTCTCATTCCCCTTTCTTCTGCTTTCTAGAGAGTAATACAGTAATAACAGGTATATGGCTTGAACCTGTGATTTCACTAGCCTAGGGAACTTCTGGGTTAGTAAACTCTCACTACCAATGCATAGTGACTCCTCTGAACTTTTTAGTCTTAAAGAGTTGACTAAAATATTAAGAGGCTAAGTGACTTGCTTAAGGTCACACAGCCACGTGTTCAAGGAGAGACTTGAACCCAGGTCTCTTGACAAAATTGTGCTGCCTTTCACAATATAGTTCAATTAAAAAAAAAACCAAACCTTAACTTTTTCATACATTGTTTCATTTTCTCATAAGAATAGGCATAGAAGTGATTATTATCCCCATTGTACAGAGTAGGAAGCTGAGGGGAAGCAATTTGCCCAAAGCAACTCAAGCAGCAAGTAGCAGAGGTAGTTCTGAAATCGAACCTTTAATCCAATGTTCTTTCCATTACATCAAGAAACTCATCTCTCCAGCTGTGGCTCACTGAGCATGGGTAGGTGTGGGGAGGACTGAACTGTGGGGTAGTGAGGCTACAATAGCCTCTGTTCTATCACCTGGATTCAATCCTGAAGTCAGGCAATCTATCTCTGGATGACTGGGGTAGGTGGCTTCTGGATACATTCCTTCCCTGTCTAATTCATCAGGGAAGTGTGAACCAATATTTGGCATCTGTCGGGCAAAAAGATGAACCAGCAACATGGAGACTCTTCTGATTTGCCCTTGCCCTGTGTCAGGGGTGGATTGGTAGATGGTGGAGTTGTTGTTCTGGCAGGGAGGAGGCAGGGAGAGGAGAGCAGGAACCTGAGGGTCAGAGATAAGCCCCTGGTATATGATGTTTATCTTTCCTCCAGAGGAAACCCCATGGTTTCTTGGTGACTTTGTGGATTTCCTTCTTGTAGGACAAAGTTTAGGGCCATGATAAAAGGGGGTAGGGTGTTGCCCTTCTTACAGTCATCCTGGCACATGCCTAGGTGCTCCTGTGCTCAGGGCCCTTCAAATTCCTTCTGGACCTTCAAGAGGCCAATGTGATTCCTCCCTCCAGTGTCTGGAGTCTGGTCAGGACTGGTGAGGTCTCTAAACAGGATTCCTTTACATAGAATTCACACAACATTAGAGCTTCAAAGGATTTCAGAGATCTTGATTTATAACTTGGACAATCATGGCCCAGAGATGGGAATAGACTTGTCCAAAGTCCCCCAGTAAGTCAACAGTAGAGCTGGGACTTGATCCCCAGTAAGAAAAACAGCATAGCAGCAGGAAAAGTACACTGAATTTGGTGTTTTTGGTTCTGAGTTCAAATTAAGTGTGCACTATGTGATACTAGCCAAGAAAGTCCCTTCTTTAGGTCTTAGTTTTCCCATCTGTTAAATTTGTTGGAATAGAGGATTTCTTAGGTTTCTTCCACCTCTGATAGTCTACAATCAATTATAACAATAATTGAATATTAAGGTTTAAAAAGAACTTTTTTCATATCAGCTCTGGGAAGTAGATAAGATGAATACTATTCCATATTAAAAGGGGTAAACTGGCACTCCAGTAAATTATAAGCAAATTTAACCAGTGCATGAATGAATCAATAAACACTTAGTAAGTGCCTATTATTTGCCAGGAACACTTCTAAGTACTGGAGATACCAAGGCAAAAATGAAATAGTCCCTGTTCTCAAGGAAATGGCATTCTAGTCGGGGAGACAAATTTGTCTTTACTGAAATCTCAGAGATTTAGTGAGATGGGACCTTGGCCTGAAATATGGCTCTGGAAGGATATGCCTTATTCAAAAGTGAGAAGAGATGAAAGGAACGATGAAACCAACATTCTAGATTAACCTAACAATTAGGGGGTGGTGTTTCAAAAGGATAGCCCTATCCCTTTGTGCAAAGAGGTCTTAGTTGATGCTATCAAACACAGGAAGAATCCTCCCCAATAAATTGATGCAGGAGCACCCTGCTTTTTCTTGGTTCAAGTTCCTCTCATTTTCTGTTGGGTTTAAAATTCGAAAGCATCCACATACCATTTGGTTTGGATCTCCCCAGGCTGCTTTCCTGACTCTCAGATTTTCTCTACTAGGTTCCAGGTTTTCTTTTTATTCTGGAAACTCAATTTCTTGAGCCTCACACATTAGAAGTACAGTACTTTCCTCCCCCATGGCCTCTCTCTTTTAGACGCTAATATCTCCCAGAATCTCCATAAAAAATACCTTTAGAAAAAGACTTGTATAAAAATATTTATAGTTGCACTCTTTGTGGTTGCAAAAAAATTGGAAAATGAGGGGATGCCCTTCGATTGGGGAATGGTTGAACAAATTGTGGTATCAGCTGGTCTTGGAATACTATTGTGCTGAAAGGAATAATGAACTGGAGGAATTCCATGTGAACTGGAACGAGCTCCAGGAATTGATGCAGAGTGAAAGGAGCAGAACCAGAACATTATACACAGAGACAAATACGCTGTGGTGCAATCAAATGTAATGAGTTTCTTTACTAGAAGCAATGCAATGATCCAGGACAATTCTGAGGAATTTCTGAGAAAGAACGCTATCCACAGCCAGAGAAAGAACTGTGGAAGTTGAAACACAGAAGAAAAACAAATGCTTGATCACATGGGTCGATGAGGACATGATTGGGGATGTAGACTCTAAGCGATCACCTTAGTGCAACTATCAATAATATGGAAATAATATGATCAATGACATATGTAAAACCCAGTGAAATTACTTCTTGGCTACAGGGTTGGGTGGGGGTGGAGGAGAGGGAAAGAACATGAATCATGTTACCATGGGAAAATATTCTAAATTAATTAATTAAATAAAAATGTTCAATTAAAAAAAAAAAACCTTTACCTTCTTTCTTTGAATTGATACTGGGTATTGATTCCAAGGCAGAAGAGTGGTAAGGACTAGGCAATGAAGGTTAAGAGACTTTTCCAGGATCACACAGCTAGGAAGTGTCTGAGGCCAAATTTGAACGCAGGACCTTCGGTTTCTAGGCTTGGCTTTCTATCTACTGAGCCATTCAGTTGTCTCTGCAAGAGAATATCAGAGCTTCATGGACATTCCTTTTTTATGTTCTACTAGGTGTATGGATATGTCTTTTTATTTTTTTATTATGTTAGGAGTTAAAAAAACAAAAACAAGAAACCCTTTGGGATTTGATGGGATATGGGGGTGGGAATGAAGAAGAGAGAAGAAACAGGTGAATGAAAGGATGATAGAGTCCTCAATAGAAATATGAAAATTTGGAAGTGGAATGGGTTTACAGAGAATTACAATTAGTTCTATGCTGGACATGTTGAGGTGCTTATAAGACATCTAGATGGAGATACTCAGCAGATACTTGATGATGTTGACTGAAACTTAGGAGAGAAATGATGACTATTAGATCTAGAGATCATTTGAATAGATGATGGATGAGTACGTTAAGAAAGAGAAGGGGTCGCAGAATAGATCCTGGAGTAAATCCACACATAGGGAACAGAATGTGGGCAATTATGCCACATCTATATATCCATTCCTAAACTCTTTCATGAGTTCCAGTCCAATTGCCTGGTGGACCTCTCCATATGAATGTTCCATAGGTTCCTCAAAGTTAATATTAGGGAGGCAGTGTGGTATGGTGCATATAGTGTTATACTCAGAGCCACAAAGACCTAGTTTCCAATTCTCTCTGCCTCAATACCTGTGTGACTTTGAAAAATTCACTTAAACTATATGAATTTTTTGTCATCTGTAACATGGGGATGTTGGACCAGATGGCCTCTAAGGACCTTTCCATCTCTAAATCTAACATGCTACATCCTGAGTACCTCTTTACATTTTGGGAGCAGAGTAAAACCTAAAGGGCAGAGAGAAGGACATGAGAAGGATATGGAGAGAATTTTTATAAAAGTCCATAGAAGGACTGAAAGGGGGAACAGAATATGTTTAACCTAGAGAAGATTTATGAGGGGGGCATTTTCATTGTCTTCTTCAAATATTAAAAGGCTATTATGGAAAATTGGTATTATCCTTGTCCTTTTTAGTTCTGGATTGTCTCATTTTGATTTTTTTCCAGATTGCATTTGCTCCTTGCCTGACACATTGCCACATTGGTGTGGGAGGGTCTCCTCTCTTCACTGGTGATTTCCTCCTAGGGATCACCAGTTTAGGAAGAACCCCTGCCATGCTTGACCTTAATCTTGCCTAGAATCTCTCTATACTTTACCTCCTTCTCCTTGCCTGCCACATTGCCTTTGTTAGATACTCTTTTTTCCTCTCTATGTTAATCAATGAACATTTATTGTCTACTATATGCCAGGTAATGTGCTAAGTCCTAAGGATAAAAAGAGGCAAAAGACAGTCCCAAGGAGTTTACAATATAATGGGGGAAGACAACACACAAAAAGAAGCTAAAAAGGAGGAGGGGAGTCATGGAAGGAGGGAGACATAATCATGACCAGAAGCACAGCCAGTTGGGAAATGATGAAATGGCTGCATTGGGAGGGTCTGGGTAGAGCTCTCCAATGTCTACTCTCTATTTTCTTCTATTAGAGGGAGGGATGGGTCCCAGGGATGGGAGTTACTGAGAAGGTATGAATTTCAGGGCTGTTGTGATCTTAAATTTCCAGTTCTCATTTTATTTTATTTTATTTTATTTTATTTTTTATCACTAGTTTATTTGAGTATATGCTTGAGGTTTTATTCTATTTATTCTATCATCCATTTATTTATTTATTTATTTGTTTATTTATTTATTCATTCATTCATTCATTCATTCATTCATTCATTCATTCATTCATTCATTTTTAAGCCCTTACCTTCCGTCTTGGAGTCAATATTGTGTATTGGCTCCAAGGTAGAAGAGTGGTAAGGGTAGGCAATGGGGGTCAAGTGACTTGCCCAGGGTCACATAGCTGGGAAGTGTCTGAGGCCAGATTTGAACTTAGGACCTCCCATCTCTAGGCCTGGCTCTTAATCCACTGAGCTACCCAGCTGCCCCCCTATGCTTGAGGGTTTTAGTTCTATATGATTATTCTCTTTCCTTTTTTTTGGTAATCTTCAATTAATTAATTAATTAATTAAGAACATTTTTTCATGGTTACAGGATTCATATTCTATCCCTTCCCTCCCCCACCTCCTCTAATAGCCGATGCACAATTCCACTGGGTTTTACATGTGTCATTGATCAAGACCTATTTCCATATTACTGATACTTGCACTAGGGTGCTCGTTTAGAGTTAATATCCCTAATCATATCCCCAATCAACCCAATGTGACTAGGCAGTTGTTTTTCTTCTGTGTTTCTACTCCCACAGTTCTTCCTCTGAATGTAAATAATGTTCTTTCTCATAAGTCCCTCAAAGTTGTCCTGGATCGTTGTCCAGTTCCCATTTTATGCTGCCCCTCCTTTTAGAATGTAAGTTCCTTATCAATAATATGGAAATAGGTCTTGATCAATGACACATGTAAAACCTAGTGGAAATGCTCATCAGCTACAGGGGTGGGGGTGGGGGTGGAGGGGGAGAGAAAGAACATGATTCATGTAACGTTGGAAAAATAAAAAAAAATAGAATGTAAGTTCCTCAAGGAGAGTGACTCTCTACCTTGCTTGTATTTATATTCCTAGTGCCTAGCACAGTGCTTGACACATAAGTCCTTAATAAATGTCCTTCCTCCCTCCTTCCCTTCCTTTCCCTTCCTTTCCCTTCCTTTCCTTTCCCTTCCCTTCCCTTCCCTTCCCTTCCCTTCCCTTCCCTTCCCTTCCCTTCCCTTC
>NC_058132.1:81287462-81377192 GCF_016433145.1 Gracilinanus agilis | reverse complement strand
AAAAAAAACTTGACAAAAATAGATTTCCTCAAATAATATCAGTGTTGTTTCCAAAGATGGTTTTGAAGACTTGGAAGTGAGTATCACTACTCTTTTTACAGATGAGGAATTTGAGCATCACAGAAAGGAAAGAAGTTAGTGAAAGTCACACAGTTTGTAAGTGTCAGGACCAGGGTGAGGCTATGTATCTTTATTTCTGGACAGAACTATGGAATGCTAAACTAGGGTTAGGAAGTGATATGATCAGAGGACCTGGAAAATCAGATTGTTTTCAAATCAATAAGACTCAAAGCTAGATGTTGTAAAGAATGGAAGGAATCAGTAGATGTCACTACAGACCCACTGTCTGTTATTTTTGAAACCAGTGGAAGTGGGGATAAGTGCCTGAGTGTGGAAAAGAACAGATCATAGAATGCTCAATTCTCAGAGGTAGAAGGGACTTAAGAAATCATAGAATCCAAATCCAGACCTAAATAGAAACTTCCTCTACAACACCTCTAATAAGTGATCATTCAGATGCTGCTTGAAGCATTGCAGTGATGGAGAACTCATTACTTGCCAAGGTAACCTATTCCACTTTTTGAGAATTCTCATAAAAACATGAACCAGCCAAAGACTGACTTTCCTTCTATGAGAGGACAATAGATCCCATAGACCTAAAGCAAATGGCGTCACCTGGTCTCTTGGTTTTAGCAAGGCCCATAAATATTGAATCAACCCATTATGAAAACACAATTTTGGGCCTGATACAGATAGGTGATTGAGCTACTTTTGGTCTTTGTTTCAAATCTATGTGCTTGTACATTGTATGCATATGCGCATAGTAATGACTACCTTGAAAGTTTTGTGGAGAGCCAGTCCTCAACAAAAAGGCTAGGAAGCCTTCTTTTTCAGGGCCTTTCCTTCTTTCATTGAATGTCTTTTGGTACTCAGGTCTGTAATTCTCCCAAAGCTATGTGTGGAGCAGCCACATCACACAGGCAAACTCATATCTGTATAGCTCATCTACATATAGGTCAACAGAGTGGCTCCAAGAATATTGATGAAATCTTCACCACCCTAACCTATCCTTGAGCTTCCCTTCCCTTTTTCTCCAGTGTGACTCCTCATGAAGGAATGACCCTGCTCTTAATACTGGTGGACACATACTTGCTAGGGCTGCAACTGATATAAGAACTAGTGATTCTTGACCTGGGAAGGAACTTGGGCAAGGATGGTGGTGGTGGTGCCTGCTAACACTTTATTATTTTTTAAACTTTAATTAAAAAAAACCCCTTACTTTCTGTCTTAGTATCAATTCCAAGACAAGAAAGTAAGGGCTAGGCAGTCAGGGTTAAGTAACTTACCTATGTTCCCACAGATAAGAAGTGTCCAAGGGTCAGATTTGAACCCAGGATCTTCTGAATCCATGCCTGGCACTCTCTCCATTGTGCTACCTAGCACATTTTCCTACCCAAGACTTTAGAAGGAACCTGGAGAGGTGGGCTAGAAGGAAATGTGGGGTTTCTCCCAAGGTATGTTCCTGTGGCAGTGGCACAGGGCTAGGCTTCCATAAGGCTGTTCCATAGTGACAAATTACAGTGGAGCTGATTATAGGGAAATTATGCCTGCCGTTGATGTAGCAACCAGTGAAGTCTTGGGATAAAACTCCTTGGCTATGCAAATTGTATGTTTTCACTAGACCAGCCACATCTTCATTTCCTCCTGAAAGTATTCCTCTGGACTTTGATTCCTTCCCTTCTTCCCTTTTTAGCTTCCTTTTATGTGTTTTTCCCTTCAGTAAAATGTAAGCTCCTTAAGGGCAAAGACTGTCTTTTGCCCATTTCTGTGTTTTTAGTACTTAGCACAGTGCCTGGAATATGGTAGGTGTTTATTGACTGACTTACCTACTCTTTCCCATCTTCCTTTTGAAAAATTCCACTTCTGGCTAGGGTGCACTAAAGGAAAGAATATACAATGAAGCTTCATGTGAACTCATAGCAACAGGAGAGATCAAAGGGGCTGTATGTGGGTGGGTGGATGGATGACCAAACTTCTTAGAGATATATCATATCTGTGGATCTTCCAGATAGGCTAGAAGATATGGCTTTCCCATCTGATGTATGATTATAGGATTTAGAAATTAAAAGGGCCTGAGTGAAGTGGTGGTATAGATATTACTATCATGCTTGTTTTATAGATGAGGGAGCTATGGATCAGAAAGATTAATCCTTTAATTTTATTTTTAATAAGTTTTTATTGTTATCTTTTATTTCTCACATCATCATAATGATCTCCAGTACCTTTTCTCTCCTCATCCCAGTTACATAGCATGTAACAAATAGTATTTTTAAGAAGGAAAAATAATTAGCAGAACTGATTAATATATTGAAAAAAGTCTGAAAATAAATGCAATGTGTAATCCCTGTGGACCTCCCACCTCCTTGGATGTTTTTAAGAAACCCTTATCTTATGTTTTAGAATCAATACTAAGTATTGGTTACAAGGCAGAAGAGTGGTAAGGATGAGGTAATGGGAGTTAAGTGACTTGCTCAGGGTCACACAAGTAGGAAGGGTTTCAGGTCAGATTTGAACCCAGGACTTCCCATCTCCAGATCTGGCTCTTTATGCACTGAGCCCCCTACCCGCTTCCTCCACAAAGATTTGAGTTGGAAGTGTTTTGTCATATCTCTTCACTTTTTTTGTATATATTTTTGATTTCTTTGGTGCATAGTTCTTTCCATTTCAATTTTTGTAGTTGTGTATATTGTTTATTTGGCTCTGCTTATTTTGCTCCATATCAGTTCATGTAAATCTTTCTATGCCGCTGTATTTATCACATACATCATTTCTTATAGCACAATATTTCATTATATTAACATGCCAAAATTGGTTTAGCCATTCCCCAATCAATGGACATCTATTTTGCTTCCAATTCTTAGCTTTCACAAAGAGTGCTACTATATATATTTTGGTATATATGGAGACTTTCTTCTTATTAATAGTTTCCTTGGGATATAAGCTCAAAAATGGAGTCTCTAGTTCAAAGGATATGGACATATTAATACTTTATTTTCACAAACCCAAATTGCTTTCCAAAATGGGCATATCATTTCATAGCTCCACCAACAATATATTAGTGCGCCTATCATTCCACAACTAATCCAACTTTGAGCATTACCATTTTTTGGTCATCCTTGTCAATTTGTATGGTATGATATTAAACCTCAGAGTTTTTTGATTTGCATTTTTCTTATTTTTAGTGATTTGGAGTATTCTTTCATATGGTTGTGAATACTTTGCAGTTATTTGTTCATGTCTTTTAACCCCTTATCTATTGGGGAATGGCTATAAATCTTTTATATATATGTGCATATATACATACATAAATATATATGTATTAGTTGTTTATATATCTTAGATACCAAACCCCTGTCAGAAATTTGATACAAAGATTTTTCCCTCATTCAATGACTTCTCTTTTTGTCCTAGATGCATTAATGTTGTCTGTGCAGAAGCTTTTCAGTTTCATGTAATCAAAGTTATCTATTTTGTCTTTTATAACTTCCTGTCTCTTGTTTGGTTCAGAATACATTCCTTCCTCTCATTTTACAGGTGGGAAAACTCAAGCTCAGGAAAGGAGAGGATTTGCTTGGGTTTCTATAAGTATGAATGAAAAAAAGCATGTATTAAGTGCTTACTATGTACTGATTGTTCTACCACTAGGGATACATATAAAAAATCAAGGTACTTCTTGTTCTCATACTATGAATTGGGGGGAGATAACACATAAGAGAAAGCTCAGCAACAGAATGAATAGGACCAGGAGTCCTAAGCCTTTATAAGCATGGTGGCAAGGCTGAGTTCCTTAGGTTATGGCAGCAGGTCAGATAACAGTCCCAGAGATTTTCAGGACCTTGAAGTTCAATAAATGGTAAGATATGGTGGTCTTTCATCTCACTGGAAAGAATAGAGTTCATGACTTTCATTTCATTCTAGACATGCAAGTAGTCAAGCAGCTCACGTGGGTTTTGGGAAGTCCCAGAGGAATGAGGGGAAAGTTAAATAGTAAGTAGCAAAAACTGGAATTTGAGCCCTGGACTTCTGAGTTCTGAGTCACCATTTCTAGGCTGGTTCTCTCTAAAAATTATAGTAACTTCCCAGCTGTGTGACCCTGGGCAAGTCACTTGACCCCCATTGCCCACCCTTACCACTCTTCCACCAAGGAGCCAATACACAGAAGTTAAGGGTTTAAAAATGTAAAAAAAAATTATAGTAACTTACATTTATATAGCAACTCAGGTTTGCTAAGTGCTTTAAATACATTTAAGCCTTACAACAATCTTGAGAGGTAGGCACTATGAGTATTACTTTCATGCTTCTTTTACATGTGAGGAAACTATGAATCAGAAACCTTAAGTGACTTGCTCATGCTATACCCAGTGCCAGAAGTGGGCTATGAATACAGGGCTAGAGAGCTATCTACTGAACCATACTCCATTTCTAGAAATTCAAACTAAAAAAAAAAAAAAAAAGAAAGAAAAAAGAAAAAATGCGTACCTAAGGTTACCAAAACAAGATGAAACATGATTTTGACATCTTTCTTAGGCTAGTATTCTAACTACAAGACCACATGTTTGGTATGAGGGAAAGGAGGGACACCGATATTACTTATTCCCTCACTGAAAGTTTTTGGAAAGAGTCTGGAGGTAGTGGTAAGGGGCACCCTCACTCTTCAGACACTGAGAACAGCAGAGCAAAATGAGGCCCTTTTTTAAAAAAAACCCCTTACCTTCCATCTTAGAGTCAATACTGTGTATTGGCTCCAAGGCAGAAGAGTGGTAAGGCTAGGCAATGGGGGTCAAGTGACTTGCCCAGGGTCACACAGCTGGGAAGTGTCTGAGGCCAGATTTGAACCTGGGACCTCCCATCTCTAGACCTGGCTTTCAATCCACTGAGCTACCCAGCTGCTCCCTCAAATGAGGCCCCTTTAACAATCAGAAAGCTCCACTTAGACAGAGTTATCTGGGTAGGTCTGGGGCTTTGAAGATAAAAGGACCCTAAAGCCTTTAAGTAGTCAGAGCAATATTTGTCTAGGAGAGCTATCCAGGGTCCTGAACTAATAAACTTCCAGGGTTCTCTCTGGATTCACAACTCAAAAGCTTCATGTTTTCCAGCCCACTACTTCTTATCACCCTAAACTGTCACCCATATTTATTGATTCTATTGATTTCTTGCACCAGTTGTAAGACTGGGAATAAGAAAATCTGGGTTCTAGATCTGAATCTACCATTATGTAACTGAAGGCAAGTGACTTTTCTAATAGACTCAGGTTCTTCCTCTGTAAAATGAGGAAGGACCAACGATGAAAAATATCTAGAGTACAATGACCAGGATGGAGAGGTGCCTGTTGAAGGAACTATTGAAGGAATGGAGGATTTCTAATCTAGAGGAAAGACTTGGAAGAGCATGATAGCTTTCTTTCAAGTATTTGAAGAGATGTCAAATAGAAAAAGGATTAGATTTTTTCTGCTTGGCTTCAGAGAAAAGAACTGAGGGAAATAAGTGGAAATTGCAGTGAGACAGATTTTGGCATCTGAACAAAGCTGAACAAAGGTAGAATTAGTTGCCTTGAAAGGTAATGAGAGGCAATGTCGTACAATGGAAAGGGTACTAGATTTGGACTCAGACCAAGCTTTGAACCCCACCTCTGAGATTTTCTGTGTGATTCTACTTAGCCTTTTACTTCTGTAAAAAAGGGGTCCTAATAACTGTGGTTGCCCACCTAATAAGGTTATTGTGGGGATGAAATGTAATACTATTTCAATAAAAAGCACTTTGTAAAAATCACAGTACTATAAAAAGTCAGCTATTAGTAGGTTATCTTTCATTAAAGGTATTTAAATGAATGATTGCTTTTTGGAATGCTCTAGAGAAGATTGCTATTCAAGTTTGTATGGGGCAAACTCTATCTTTTAAAACTCAGTTTCTATTATTTGCTTATACTCATAGTGTTTCTGTGAAGATAAAATTTGGTAATGTTTATACATATAAAATACTTCAAAACCATAAAATGTTATCAAGATATTGATAACATTTAGTAGAAAGGGCATTGAATTTGAAGTCAAGAGAGTTGGCTCCTAACTCTGACTTGCTAGTTGTGTGACACCAGGCAAGAGGACCTGACCTCTCTGAACTTTTGTTTCCTCACCTGAAAAATGGGGACATAAAAGTTAGTTTATAATAAGCATTTATTAAACTCCTGGGTTTGATTTTGTTGAAAATTACTAGCTATATGACTTTGGGCAATTCACTTAACTTCTAGAAACTGATATTTTCCCATCTGTAAAATGGGCAAAATCATGCTTGTATTACTCTATGTCATGGGGTTATGAACAAGGGGCTTTCTAAGTTTTTAGGCACTGTAGAAATATAAGCGACCTGGTAGATGTTAAGGGGCTAATGAAATGCAAACAGCTATTATTATTACTATTATTGCCCATGCATCCTGCTTTCTACCCCTACCCTATATCTAATCTGAGCCCAACCCTGAACTATTCTTCTACCATTGCTAGGACCCACATGACAGCCCTTTCTCTGATTTTGTTCTGGGCATAACTCACATACTTTTTGGTTTGTTTATTTGCTTTTTTTCCCCTGGGAAAGAGGAATTTGCCAGAAGTGTTAGAGCAGTGCTGCTTCCTCCTGGGGGTGAGAAAGCAGAATTGGGTGGGTGGTGCCTACGTTCCATAGGACCAGGAACTCAGACACTCCATGATTCTTAAATCCTGTTTTCTCCTTCCCCATTCCTGCAAGGCCCTGAAGTGAGATTGTGCCCATTTCACAGAAGGGGAACTGATGAGCCCCAGAGAAAGGGAAATACAGTCACACTAGAGGATAAGGATGTGGTTACTAAGCTTGGGGCTCTGATCTGGATGAATCTTACTGGCTAATTTCCTGTTTATGTATGTCTGAGTACAGTGTAACTCCTACTACCCTCCAATATACCTCTCTGCTTTGGTCAGGATGGCCTTTTCCCAATCCCAAATAATGACACTAATGACTAAACTACATTTGTAGAGTGCTTTATTCTTCCTAAGTCAGGAAAATGGGCTCAGAGAAGGTAAGAAATTTCCTCAAGGGCTTTAGCAAATTAGTAACAGAGATGACAGAAGCTTGGTTTCTGGATTCCCACACAGTCCAGTGCCCTGTCCACTGTGCCTTTGAGCAGTTTGGGACTACCCTCAAATCTCACATGCTTACTCAGGATGCTTCAGGGTCCACCTTAAATACCACTTGGGGCAGTGTGGCACTGTGGATAAAGAGCTGGATTTTGAAGCATGAAAACCTCTGTTCCAATCCCACCTCATGCACTTATTGTCTACGTGGCCCCAGGAAAATCATTTAGCCTCTCTGAGCCTCAATTTCCTCATCTGTAAAATAAAGGGGTTGTATTAGACAGCCTACAAGGTCCTTTATGACTCTAAATCTGTGATCCTCTGATCCCATCACTTCTATGAAGCTTTCCCTGACAACTCCAGTTGTTATGTGCTCTCTTCTTCCTGACTTGCCACAGCATTTACTCTCTGCATAAACTCTCTGGAGTGTACTCAGTCTCACACATTATCACAGAAGCTGTGACTATAATGCACTGAGACCTATTTTTGCACATGAAACTGTCACATTACTTGGGCCATATGTGAGTCATGTTCATCTATCTATAGTTACGTATATATCCATAGCTATATCTATGTATTTATATATTTGTCTTATCTCTGTATCTGTACTGGATATCTCAGGGCTTCTGAAACTTTTCCTGTGTTATAGACCCTTTTGGCAATTTGGTAAAAGCCTAGGAACCACTTTTTAGAATAATGCTTTTATTAAAAATTTTAAAAAACCCTTACCTTCTGCCTTAGCATCAGTTCTAAGAAAGGAGAGCTGCTAGAAGGGCCAGGTGATCAGTGACTTGCTCAAGGTTACAAAGCTAGGAAGTGTTTGATGCCAGATTTGGACCTAGGCTCTCCTGACTCTGGGCCTGACGTTCTCTGTGCTGTGCTACCTAGCTGTGATAGAATACTGTTCTTAAATGCATCAAATAAAACACATAGAATTACAAAGGAAACCAGTTATATTCAAATATGGTGACTGACATGCTAAAAAAATCTCCAAACATCTCAAGTTCATGAACCTCAGGTTAAGAATTTATGAGAGGGGCAGCTAGGTGGCTCAGTGGATGGAGAGTCAGGCCTAGAGATGGCAGGTCCTGGGTTCGAATCTGGCCTCAGACACTTCCTAGCTGTGTGACCCTGGGCAAGTCACTTAACCCCCATTGCCTAGCTCTTTCTGCTCTTCTGCCTTATAACCAATATATAGTATTGATTCTAAGAACATCATTCCTTAATAGTAAATTCATTGCAGTAGTTAGTAAAGGGGAGTGGGAATGAGGACCTGCTCCAGACCTGTGGTCCTATGCACAAAGAAGAGTGAATGGATGTTTGAGATACTGTGCAAGTAGAATAAATACAACTTTATTCTTGATCATAGAGAAGAGGAGAGATGTGGGAAAGAATCAACAATGAGAGATTTTGAAAATGGGCATCTGAATGATTGGGGAATGATAAGAAACTCACCTGGGCCAAGGGGATATTCAAAGAGAGGACTCCTGTAGGCAGTTGGAGATTTGGATCTGGAGCTCAAAAGAGAGGTTTAGATTAAAGATGTAGATCTGAGAATTATCCACAGAGGTATCTGCAGGGATTCTTAACCTTTTTTGGGTCAGGGACCTCTTTGGCAGGTTGGCAAAATCAGTGAATACCATCTCAGAATAATAGTTTTAAGTAATTGAAGGAAATGCTAAATTTAAGTTAAAGGTTAATGAAAGTATAGATGTATTTTTTCCCATCAAAGTTTATGGATACACTGAAATTGACCTATGGATCACTTTGGGAATCTCTAGACTTTAGGTTAATAATTATTAGCATGGAGAGATGGATCCATGGGGAGGAATGAGATTGCTAAAGGAGAAAGGGTAGAAAGAAAAGAGGGCCAAGGACAGGCTATTGGGGAGAACACAGAAACTAAAGGGTTGGGAAGAAGATAATAAAACTGTGAAGGAGGTGGAGATGGAGGTAGGAGAAGAATCAGGAACATCTGGTGTCTCTGAAGGGAAGAGAATATCCAGAAGGAAAGATTTGTCTAGGCTAGGGATTGCCTCCCTCTATTCCAGTAAGCCAGCCTAAGATAGCTAGGTAGGCACTAACGTGGGAGGGATGTTTGTGCAGAGGGAGCTTCCCAAAGCAGGTGAGGAGAGGTGGAGAGCTGCCAGGACAGGACTGTCTTCTATCATCTCTCTTCCGGGCAGCAGTTACAGGCCTCAGTCCTTCCCTCTTCCTCTTCCCTTACTTTTCAGCAGGTGGCACTACATTTCTAACTTTTCCAGTATATCAACTCTTGCCCTTCCCCCCTTTAGTCCCTCAGCCTAGTTCCCCTTTTCTTTTCTTGTTATTGATTCTCATGCTTTGGGTCCAGAAGAGGAGATCTGAAAAGGATGCATCAGAGTGAGCAGGGGTTGGAAGGGGTTGGTGGGGGAGTAGAGAGCACTGACCCATGCCCTGCTTGCCATCCCATCCTGGGGCTCATTTCCCAAGAAAGCCTAAGTAGGAGATTAGAGACCATCTGCTCATGGAATCCAAGGGCCTTAGACTCTTAAAACTGGGAGGGACCTCAGATGTCTCAAATCCAACCTCTCACTCAGTGCAGGAACCCACTCTAAGATATCCCTGTTGGGGAGGGGGTATCATCTGGCCTTTGCTTGAATACTTTTAGTTGCAAGGTACTCACCATCTTTTTTTTTAAATTTTAAACCCTTAACTTCTGTGTATTGACTTATAGGTGGAAGAGTGGTAAGGGTAGGCAATGGGGGTCAAGTGACTTGCCCAGGGTCACACAGCTGGGAAGTGTCTGAGGCCGGATTTGAACCTAGGACCTCCCGTCTCTAGACCTGGCTCTCAATCCACTGAGCTACCCAGCTGCCCCCTACTCACCATCTTTTGAAGCAGCTGGTTCCACTTTGGATGATCTCATGGCTAGGAAGTTCTGCTGTCTTAATTGAAACTCCAACTTCCCCCCAGCATTCCTATTTCTGCCCTTTGGGGCTGAGTTGAACAAGTCTAATTCCTACAGGATCACCCTTCAGATATTTGAAGGCAGCTATTATGCTGCCTTCTTCCCCACCTTCAGTCTTTTCTGGTTCAGGCTAAACATCCACAGTTCCTTCAACTGATCTTTCAAAGACATTTAATGATAATAATATTTATATAGTATATATCAGGAGCTCTCTAACTATTATTTCATTTGGTCCTTACAATAATCCTGTTAAGTTAGGTACTGTTATTACTCTCACGTTACAGATGAAGAAACTGAGGCTGAAGGAAATAAATAGGACTTACTCAGAGTCTCACAGCTAGGAATTATCTTAAATTTGTATGTTCAGATTTTAACTCAGGCCATTTTGACTCCAGATCATCTAGCTGTCCCTCTTCCTCTCACTTTTCCCATCCTGCTCACTATCTTTTAGACAGATTCCAATTTGACTATATCTTACCTAAAATGTGGGTACAGAATTGGCTACAGTATATAAAAAAGACCAGGTCAAGACAAAGGACAATGGGACCAATACTTCTTTTTTTATGGACATTATATTTCTACAAATGTGGTCTAGGACTGGGTTAGGTTCTCATATTGTGCTTGCCATTCCTTTTGCACAAACCATTGTCTCCATCCTGTCAATGATTTTTAAAATCTGATTGAAGTATTTTACATTTATAGAAGTTTAATTTCATCTTGGTTTCAAACAATTAGAAGTTTTTTGAATTTTAATTCCATCATCCTATCCCTGACACTGACTAAGTATATAATTATGAACAAGTCACTTAAGCCCCCTTAGTCTCAGTTTTTAAATCTGTGAAATGGAGATAATTATACCAGTGTGCTAACTCACAGACCTCTTGCGAGGGTCAAATGAGACCATGTGTGAAAAGTGCTTTGTCATCTTTAAAGAATTATATAAATGTCGGTAAGTGAGTCAGTCAAGAACTATTTATCTATTTATTAAAAAAAAACCCTTTAGTTTCTGTCTTTGACTCAATACTAAGTATCAATTCTAAGGCAGAAGAGCAGTAAAAGGTTAAATGACTTGCCCAGGGTCACACTGCTAGGAAGTGTATGAGATCTGAAACCAGAATTTCCCATCTCCAAGTCTGGCTCTCTATCCATTGAGCCACTTAGCTGCCCTTCAAGAAATATTTAATCACCTCCTATGAGGCTACAAAGAAAAACAATGACAGTCCCTGCCTTTAAGGAGTTCATAGTCTAAAGGGGGAGACAACGTGCAAATGATTATGTATAAACAAGCTATAGAGAGGATAAATTGGAGATGATATGGTTACTGTGCCTTCAAGTAAGTATGACATTGATAGAAATGTTGCATAGCACAGAGAAAGAATGAGCCCTTGTAACCTTTGCCACTAGAGACTCTCTTCTAGGTGATAATTGATCCATTTGCCAGTACAGGTCCTCCTAAGGTTCAAACAACTTCTATTCCATCCACCTGCACTATCATCCATTCCCTCATTTCTTGGCTTTGTCTATAAGGATATTGGGACAAACTCTGTGAAATGTTTTGCTGAAATCCAGATACATTCCATTCTATCTCTGATATCCTTCTATTCTACCAGGGTTCCATCTAGTTTGTCTGACAAGAGACTAACAGATGGATTACAGAACTGATGTCAGTTTCTAGTGATCAATAATCCCTTTTTTAAAGTCTTCACAAGCCACTTGTTTAATTGACTGTAGTCCTCAGGAATGAGGTAGGAAAGAGGACAGGGAAGAGTTGTAGGACTAGGGCAGATGCAGGGAAAATGGGAGGGGCTGGACTATTGCATGGAAGGAATTGGAGGGATTGCCAAAGTTCATAATAATGGGCAGATGAGAGAAACTGAGAATCTGAACCTAAGGTAGTAATATTTCTGGTCTCATTATTAAAATTACTGCTTTGGAACATAAAGACTAGATTAAGGCTTGGTTTCCTTCCATGTAAAATAAATGGTAAGGGTTAGAACATCACATTTTGTAATCTGCAGAGCCTGGGGGTGGGAGATTACTGTTGGGGAAGAGCATCAATAGAGCAGAAGAAGAGAAAAGAGAGCTATAGGGGTTAGAGAAGGAATTGCTCCTGAATCCTTTAGAGCCTGTGCCAATTAAAGGGAACAGCAACAAGTGGGGTCAAGGTGAGAGTTAGACAGTCTTCTAATTTTTGGATAAATAAGGGTAGAGGAAGGGAAATTTGAGGTAGTGTTGGATCTTGTTTGTGACTGAGATCTTCTTGCCCTCTTTATTTCACTGCTCAAGAACATCTCTAGAGGTTGGAGTCAGGGTAGTTGTGGGAGGAGAGGAATTCCTTAGTTATTGACTCAGTCTGTCTTCCTTCTTCTTTTTGTCTGGCAATGTGGTGTAATGGGAAAATGGGAAGGGCTCTGGCCTGAGAGTCAGGAGAACTGGATTATAGGCCTGGCTTTGCTAGTAACTTACTGAATGACCTCACAGTATATAATCATTTGCCCACTCTGAGCCTTTTGTTTCTACTTGATAAAATGAAGTGGTTAGATTAGATTAATTCTAACATCCTCTCTGGGACATTCCATGGCCTCTTTGTTTCTCTTATTTTTTCTTCATCACTCTATTTCTCTTCCTATTTCTGTCTCTTTCACCCATCTTTCCCTTTCTCCTCCATCTCTTTCCTTCTCTTTTTCTTCTTTGTCTCTTTTTTATATGCCCCTTCCTGTCTGTCTTCCCTCTCTTGCTGTTCTTCTCTCCTCCTCCTGACTTTCTATTTTGTTTTCTCTCTTGCACTGACTCAGAATCTCAGGAATACTTAAGTGACAAAAGAAAAATGATTCCCTTCTGCCAGGGTTATTAAAATCATGTTCTACAATTTAGCCAGCAAAAGGAGCCCCAGCTAATGACAGATGATGAGGCTTGATCTTCCCCACAGCCAGGAGTGCAGTGATAGGGACCAGCCTCCAGGATTGCTGCTGATTCCTCAGGGCCCAGCAGCAAGAAAACTGTTCTTCTTCTGCTTTGCAAATAACCTCCTTTCCTGTTTGAGCCAGATATAGTTTTAGTCTTCATAAGGATGCTGACAGTGGAAGTACTAGGGGGGTAGGGTGGGAAGGAACAACTATGTTTTAGGTTGAAGGATCTGGTGGTATTCTAAGTTGGGGTAACTACTAATCCATAATGGAACAGGTAGGTGGTATGATGGATAGAGTGTTGGACCTGGAGTCACATCTTCCTGAGTTCAAATCTGGTGCCTCAGACACTTACTTACTAGTTGTGTGACTGTAGGTAAATCACTTAACCCTGTTTGCTCATTTTCCTCCTCTGTAAAATGAGCTGGAGAAGGAAATGGCGACCCTCTCCAGTATTTTTGCCAAGAAAACCCCAAACGGGGACACAAAGAGTCAGGCATGACTGAAAAAAAATGGCCAAACAGCTACATATTACTAATAATCTAGAATGAGGATACTAATTATATTTCAAGATGGGGAAACCACAGATTACAAGATTATTGATATCCTAGGGTATGGGAACCACTGATGTTCTTTGTGGGCCATTCTAGGTTAGAGGAAATCATTTATATTTTGATTTGGAAGAGCCATAGTTGTTCAAAATTTGGGAGGTAGGGTGATAGAGCTGTTGGACAGGAAGACAGCAGCTTCTACAAAGCCCTCAAAGATAACACTTACCTTTCTCTAACCCTGAAACTGGCTGCAAGGAGTAGATAAAAACAGGGAGAATTACAACCTCTGGGGAGATGTTGGGTATAGGCTAGCTAGTTGTATTGTAAGAAGGGAGTGTGTGTGTGTGTGTGTGTGTGTATGTGTGTGTGTGTGTGTGTGTGAGAGAGAGAGAGAGAGAGAGAGACAGAAGCAGAGAGAGACAGAAGCAGAGAGACAGAGACATAGAGGCCCAGAGGCCCAGAGAGAGAGTCAGAGGCAGACAGAAAAAGAGATACAGAGACAGCAAAAGATGGAGAGAAATAGGTGAAACCTTTTTGCACCAGCTTTGAGGGTTTTGGTGATCTTAAGTTACATCTCTAGGCTTCTCAGTGTTTTCCTAGGTAGGTCTTATGCACGGGATCATGCAATTAATTCCCAAGCTTTTGGACATTCAGAACATTGAAGAGCTAGGTGATGATGTCTGTGATACAGTCAGTGACAACTATGTCCTTGACACCTTCTAAGTTCTTTATTGTCTTGAATATCCTTTGTCAAAGGTCATAGGACTCTAACTGGGACATTCTTGCTATTCTGGGGCCTCTTTGATCAATTGTATTTCAATATCCATTTGGAATGGAACAAGAACAAATTGATACAAGTTAGTTGTTGAAAGAATCTGTTGAGTCTCTAGAGGGCTTTTATAATGGGAAAGACCCTAATCTATTTAAATGGGGGGTAGGGGGAAGGATGAGATGGGCAACTGGGTCTAAAAATCAACTTCATTGAGGGAGAGGGTTTCAGAAACTGGATATTGGAATTAAGTTTTTCCAAGAGCCTTTGTTATTTACTGAGGAAGGAGTCAGTACTACTACCATTAATGTGTGTCTGAATTCCAGAAAGAGACAGCACCTTATTTAAACTTACACAGCATATTTAGGTGCCAGATTCCAATTCTGGGGCTCACAGATGAGGCCTGAGAAGAGAGCTTGAAGCTTGATATTCTGTTCTGACCATGGGAAAAGAGCCAGCCTCATCCAACCTTCCATGCTCCACTGAGAGCTGAGGGAGTCCCTGTCCTGGGGCCAGCATCCAGAGCTACAGTCTGTGCAAGATGGATGAATATCTCTATCCCATCTGTATTCTATTATCTTTCAGTTTATCCAGGTCAAAAAGCACAAGATGAACGTCTAGAGAAAAAAAAATATAATCTTTTGGAAAATTGAAAATATACATCATTGTTTGAGGCTGGGGTTTGGGGAGGAGACTTGGGGGTTTTTCAAAGCAGAGTCACTCAGGACTTTCTTGACTGGCATGTTTGTCTGGTTCCAGCTCCCTTCTGTGAAGCACGGAGTCCCTTTATCACCTCTGTTCAGCCATAATAAGGCATCCTTCCCCCAACCCCCAAAACAGGTGGGAGTGATATTGTTGTGGAGTCATATTGCCATTATGGATACACATTTGCCTTGTCGCACTCTTGTGTGTGTGCATGGGGTCAGTATTTCCTGTTCTCATTGCTTTCAGTTTCCAAAGACCCCATTCAGAGAGCCCTCATCCTTTAGACCCCTAGGATACATCTGAAAGAAGCCTGGGTTTAGCATCAGAAGACCTGAGTTTGAGTCTTGACTCTGTCACTTTCTAGCCATGTGGCTATGGATAAACCACTTCTTTCTGAACAAGTCACTTAACCTCCCTGATCCTCATTTTCCTCACCTGTAAAGATGAGGGCTAGATGGTTTCTGAGGTCCACTCTAAATCTAGATCTATGACCTGCACACACGTATGTCTATATATACTACATAAAACTATGGATTTATACATTATATACATCCACTGGTATATATAGTTGTTTTTTAAAAACCCTTACCTTCTGTCTTAGAACCAATACTATGCCAGATTTGAACCTAGGACCTCCCATCTCTAGGTCTGGCTCTCAATCCACTGAGCCACCCAGCTGCCCCCTTTATATAGTTTTATGTTGTATATATATTATATTATATAAATGCTTGCTATGCCTGTAGAGTATGCTCCATTCCTGCTATCTTGAGACAAGGTTATGAGAAAGCGGTCTACTTCCCTGGGAGACTAGAAGACCTACTACTTATTGACCCAGGAGTCCTTGCTGCCTCTATTTCTTAATTTCCTTTTATTGATAATGATCGAGCTGGAAAGCTGAGACTACCGACTAGCTAGGAGCTGTCCAGCACTGACCTCATTCTTAGCTATCAGGACCTTGGAGAAGTAAGGTGCTGATAATTTATTCATATCTGGTGTTCTAGTTGGCAAACACCTAGCTTCTTCTCTCCTTACCTCTGTGATTGAAACCCAACCTTCCTCAAATGCTCCTGGTTTCTGTTGAGGGCTCCTCCATTCTTTGAGGCACCCAGGCTTTCAACCTTTATTCTCTTCCTCTCCCTTACCTGTCATAGTTCATCAATTGCTAAGTTTTTGCTATTCTGGGGCCTCTTTCTGATTCTGACTTTGCAAGGTATCTTTTCTCTGTACACACAGTCACTAGGCAAGTTCTGGTCCTTATTACCTTTCATTTCTGGATATTGGAACAAGTCTCCTGTTTCTAGCCTCTCTCCCTTCTCTAATCCATTTTCCACATAGCTGTTGAATGAGCCTTTCTAAGACACAGATCAGTCCAGGTCACATTGCTGCTCAAACATCTTCATTAGCTCCCTATTGCCTCAAGGATAAAATACAGACTCAGTTTAGCATTTAAAACCTTCCATAGTCTGAATCCCACCCATCTTTCCACATCTGTTTCATTTTTATTTGTCTCTTAGAATTCTTTTGTTTCCTTTAGTCTCAGCTCAGTGGTCACCTTGTATTTAAAATCTTCCACTGTCCCTTGACTTGTTAGTGCCCTCAAATTGTATTTATTTCTCTGCATATACATTTTTTCAAGTCCATTCCCTGGGCTTGAATACCTATGGACTTTCTAAAGACACACTCTGAAAACTGCCAGTCAGACCAGGGAAGGTAGAAGTGTGTGGGAGAATGCTAATCTTAGGGAAGGCAAGAGTTGGAGTACAGGGCTCACGCCCAGATTCTATTTACTAGAAATGGAAAGACCTAGAGGCAGGATGATAGAATGGAAAATCCATTGGATCTAGAATTAGAGAATCTGGATTCAAATCCCTGCTCTGTTCCTGACTATCTTGGGATCTTGAAAAATCACTTAACCCCTCTAGACTTTAGTCTCATGATTTGTAAAATGAAGGGTGTTGGACAACCACATAAACTCTGAGGTCCTTGTTGTCTCAAAATCTATGATTATGAGAGTGTATTGTATCACTGTGTCAGTGTAGTAGTTTGTTTACCTGGAATCTCTATCCTTTCTTTCCCACTCTGGGCTGTCTTTTGTCCCTCTCATTTCCAGCCCCATAAGGAAAAGTAGCTGCCTCCAGGCTCTGCCTAGAGCAGTTCAGTTCATTCCCTTGGAGCCAGAGAGTTAATTAAAATCCCTTTTCCCAACAAGTCTAGTAATTAGTGCTAATGGCTTGGCTTCTGCCAGTAAGATGAAGATGTTTCTTGTGTTGGTGGGGAGGGGAGGACCAGCATCCTTCCTATCTTTCAGCAGCTCTTCCACATTGGGCAATAGCAACCTCTGGAGCAAGGACTGAGGAATATTAGCCTAGAAGTGAGCATTTATTTGCTGCTGGTTTAGAAGAAGCCTTGATAATTGGAGGAATTGCCAAGCTTGGTCCAAGGAGGGACCGTCCTATGCAAAGGCAAGGTACTTGATGAGATGACCTTTTAAGGATATTTCTAGTCTTAGGATTCTGAGCCTATGCCCATCTGTGATCTTATCCTTGAGAATCTGTATGTAACTAAGCAACTATATAATGACACTGTTTTAATATATCTTGATTTCTAATGTCATGAGAGGCAGTTTGGTGTTTTGTTGGGGAAAGTGTAGACTAGAAGTCATGGAGACTTTTGTTTCAAATCTCAACTTTCACATTAAGGAGTTGTATGACCCTAGACAAGTCACTTTATGGAATCTCAATTTCTTCATCTGTTAAATGATGTTAATAAGACCTGGAGTCCTCCTTTACCATGTTAATTGTGAGGCTCAAATGAGACAACTAAGCACTATGACTTTTGGGACAACATATATAAATATATACACACATACATTTGTATCTCAAGTGTCCTGCAAACTTCAGTAAGTTATTGTCTGCATGGGTTCATGTAGTACAGTTTGTCTATAATGTGAGAATAGTGTACACACATCTATGGTTCTTTATGATTATGAGAACTCCACAGATAATTTCTGGCATTTATGCATCCCTAGTTTAGTTCCACCATGTATCTATAGATGTGGATAAATGCCTCTGCATATGTGTATCTCCCTGTGTTGGTATGAGTATCTTTCTGGAAAGAGATGATGTGGTATAGAGAGAATACTGGAATGAGAGTCTGGAAACCTGGGTTTGAGTTCTGGCTCTGCCCCTAACTTAATATATGGATTCTCTTTTCCTTTCTGGGTTTTGGCTTCCCCCACATGGACAATGAAGGGAACAGACTCAATAATTAGTGTGATCCATTATTACATCCCTTTCATCTTGGACCTTCTATGGAGATGTGGGTGTTTATATATATATATATATACATATATATACACACATATACATATATGTATTGTGTCTGGGAGTATGTTTTTCTTTGTGTGTGTGTATGTGTATCTGTGCATGTGTGTATGTGTGTGTGAGACAAAGGAGATGAGGCAGAGCTTCATCCTTCCTGTCCGCTGACTGACACCCCTTGCAAATAAATGTGACAATGAAATATAGTCCTGGAATTGCTTTGGATGCTCCGTCAAGCAGGCGGCGCAGAATAGGTGAAGCTGTAAAGTGTTCCCTGGGGAGACACCTCCAGCTGAGTGACAGCCTCCTCCTCCTCCTCCTCCTCCCCCCACTCCCCACGCTGGTGCTCACCCAGGCAGTCCTGAGCTTTTGACTGTCTATTGCCATCTCTCCTGCTGGGCCTTCCTACTTTAAATCTCTAGTTTAGCCACTTTCCCTTTTTCACTCTTTCTGTCTCTCTTTCTCCCTCTGTACCTAACACATGGTCTGTGTCTATGATGAATCACAAAATCCTGGACTGTTAGAGCTCCCAGGGTTCTGAGAGAGGAAGGGGCTTGATCAGGGTCACACGGGTACAAGGGGACAGATCTGGAACTATTGTTACTTTTGCTCCTGCTAATAGGTAGCATTTATGTATAACTTTAAGGTTTGCAAAGCACTTTACAAATATTATCTGATTCTCACAACCCTGGGAGGTAGGAACTAGAACTTAGAGGTTCTAATTCAGAACTCAAGAATCTTTTCAGGACACCCACATGTATTCTAGTTATGCAGCTAAGTGTATGGTTATTCTTGAACTTGTATCAATAGCATATGCTTATCTCAACGCTCCTTTAGAAGGTGGGCCTTAGGCCAGGCAGGAATGTGTTTCCCTTTTCAGAGGAGGGGCACCCTCAGGGCAAGAGTCATGCCATTCTCTTGGATCAAGGCTCTCTGATTATTAGATTACCAGAAAGCAGGAGGAAGAGAAAGGATGAAGAGGTGGCAATAGAAATGAGGGAGGGAAGTGATAAATGTATGTGAAGAGGAATGAGGTAGAGGAGAAGAAGCATGAAGAAGGAAGATAAAGAATAGGGAGGAGAAAGGAGGAAGGAGAATGGAAGAACATAAGGGAGGAAGAGAAAGAAGGAGAAGAGAAGAAGGGAGAGGAGGAAAAAAGGATAGAGAAGTGATGAGGGGGAAGAAGAAAGAAATTGGAAAAGTCAGGAGAAGGGGATTAATGGAGGATGAAGGAGAAAAGAGGAAGAAAGAGAAGGGAAGAGAAGAAAGATTGGGTTAGTAATGTCTGTTACTATCTACCCATAGAGTTGTCAAGTCAAAGTGGATCAAATAAGGCCAAAGTATATGTAAAGTACTTTGTAAATCTTAAAACATTATATAAATGTCTTCCCTGTTGTAATTGTGGAGAAAGAGAAGGCAAGAGGGAGTAAAAGAAAGCACAAGGCAGGAGAGAATATAGAAAGAATGGGAAGAGGAGGAAGAAAGGAAAAAAGATGAGCAATGTGGAGCTATTCATGATGCTGAAGCCCATATCTGGTCTGACAGGTTGGGATAACATCAGTACATCAGAGATTGTGATCTTCCCAATAGACTCAGGGGAGAAGGTGTGGAGTATAGAGGTCAAGTAGGAAGGCAGTAGAGATCCAGGCAGCAGAGTGGGACCAACCATTCTCATTCTGCCATGAACCTTTTTCTCTTAGATGAGGTTAAGTCAAAATTTTCTTGCTCCTGAATTTCTTGTCTAGACAGCTATGGCCAAGACTGCAGGATTATGGCATATGTAAGGATTATGACACATAGTTATAGTCACCAATATCTTCATTCAGATATTGTAAACTATAACTATATGTGAACTATCTCAAAACAGCTCCAGCTCAAGTACTGGTGTTATGATGGAGAGAAGCCAGTATGCATTGCTGATGTTTCCCATGCTACATTCTAACTGTGACAACAAACAATACCTAACATAGAGTAGGTACTTAAGTGATGGTATTGACTTGATATTTCTATTGTGCTTTAAATTAAAAAAGCAATTTCCTAACAAGTCTATGAGGTAGATATTGCAAGTGTGGTTATGTCCATTTGCCAATGAAGAAACTGAGGCTTAGAGAGGGAAAATTATTTGCTTATTCTCCCTATCCTTGTGTGTTCATGTATTTGTGCATGCATGTGTTTGTGTCTGTGTCTGTGTCTGTGTGTGAGAGACAGACAGACAGACAGAGGAAAAGAGACAGAGATATCCAGGGTCACTGTACCTTGGGATATTCTTCATCCTTGGACAATTTAAAGTCATGAGGGTAGAGCTCATGAATTTAAGGTGGAGATGCTGAACTGTTTATTTGCGTACCTGCAAGCACAACTGTATGTATGTGTACACATTTAATTCAATAATAGGAATGCTGCTTCCAGAGTTCTCTTCTGATTTCATGTGAATTTTTGTTAAATATTTCTTTGACAATCTTTCTTTTAGCCCCATTCTTCTCTCTAAACTATTCTATACCTCCCAAATCCCTTTTCTTGTAACAAGTGAGAATAGTCAAGCAAAACAAATGCATATATTAGCCATGTAAGAAAATTAATGTCTTTATTCTGCACCTTTAGTCCATCATTTCTTTATCAAAAGGTGGAGAGCATGCTTCCATTATTGATCTTTTGGAGATGTGAGTGGTCATCATGTTGCTCAACATTCTTAAGTTTTTCAAAATCTTTTGTCTTTACAGTGCTGTTGATCTTGTATAAATTGTTCTGGTTCTGTTCACCTGCATCAGTTCATACTAATCTTTTTGGGTTTCTCTGAGTCTGTACCTGTCATCATTTCTTTCAGCATAATAGTATTCTGTTACCCTTATATTTTATAATTTGTTTTTGCTTTCCCTCAATTGATGGCCTCATTCTTGCTTTCAAGTTCTTTGCCACAATTAAAAGTGTTGCTATGAATATTTTTGTACATATGGGATGTTTCCCCTTTTTTGGGGATTATGTGACAGATTCTTTTCATCATCATATCTGATCCCCCCACACTTGAGGAAGAAGAGTGTATGTCTGACTGGTCCTTGGATTTAAGATCCCTCTGTTTTAATTCAGCTCATTCCTGTCTGCCTGACTTGTGCAGACAGCCACACACCATGGATAATAATCATGATAATGAAGATCATCATAATAGCTCTTATTTCTACAGAATTTTAAAGTTTAAAGGGCTCAAACCTTCTCTGTGAGATAAGCAGAACAAGTGGGAGGAAACTGAGGATCAAAGAGGTCAACTGATTTGGCTATAGTTGCATAACTAGGAAGGGTTGGAGCTGAGATTGGAGCCCCTGCCTGTTGCTGAATAATTCTAGGAAACTTAACAAAGGTGGGTTGACTTGGAGAGTGCTTGGATGGTGGGTCCAATTCCATGTAGTATCCTTGGGGGCTAATGAAGGCAGGAGGAACATAAGTGATTATGTTTGGGGGAGTTGGCAAAGCAAGGCCACCAGGCACTCCTCCAGCCTCACAATTTGCCTGCAATGAAATAGATTGCCTTCACCTTTCTTGCCTAGTTTGATGTTTTTGTTTATCTATGGGTACTGAACTCTTTTTTTTAAACCCTTACCTTCCGTCTTAGAACCAATACTGTATATTGGTTCCAAGGCAAAAGAGTGGTAAGGGCTAGGCAATGGGGGTTAAGTGACTTGCCCAGGGTCACACAGCTAGGAAGTATCTGAGGCCAAATCTGAACCCAGTATGTCTTCTCTCTAGGCCTGGCTTTCAGCCCACTGAGCCACCTGGCTGCCCCTTGGGTACTGAACTCTTGAAGCATGGAATCTTAACCTTGCCCTTTCTCAGCTTTATTTGGATCTTGTGAATTGTTCTTTGTGTGTCATTTCCCCCATTAGACTGTGAGCTCTTTAAGAGCAGGTATTGTCTTTTACCTTTCCCTGTATCCCTAGTGCTTAGACACATAGTAGTCACTTAAACACATACTGACTGAATAGAGTGAATCTTTCTTTGGTTGTGACTCTATTTGTTTTTCTGATAATTCCTGCCTCTGCCCCCTTCCAGCGAACCCTGGAACCTAGTATTGCCAGATTGTTCCACACACATGAACTTCATTAGTGCTCTATCTTCCCCAANTGTGTATAAGAGACAGCTCTCTCTCTCTCTCTCTCTCTCTCTCTCTCTCTCTCTCTCTCTCTCTCTCTCCAAATCCCTCTCTCTTTCTGTTTGTCTCTCTCACTCACACACCATTGCTTGGGGTTAGAATCAGAGGACCTTGATTCTTAATACCACCTTTATCATTTGCTACCTATGTAACCTCAGGTAAGACCCTTCATTTCTCTGGGCTTTAATCATCTACATCTCAGTTTTGTCCTCTAAAAAATGATATTAAAAAGACAACATGGCCCCTATGGTTCCTTCCAGGTCCAAACCAATGACCCTAAGATAATCATGTATTCACAGAGACACGCTGAGACACACACTTACACTCTCACATACACCTGCTCATGCATATATTCAAACACATTGTCTCACACATACTCACCGACACACATACCTCCACTCAATTGCATCCATGTGCTTATATGCATTCCCTCTCATGTCTGCTCACTCACAATACACATATGTGGCATGTGATGGGAGGGGTGGGGTATGCCACAGACCCTTTCCTCTATCCATCAGCATTGACATTGACTGAGAATTGGGGAGTTCGGGTCTCATCTCTCTGTGCTCCCACCTGCCCACCTGTCTCTTTCTGGGATCCTTCTTTTCCTCTTCCTTGGAGGCTCGTGGGGGCCTGATCTACTTTCTCCAGAGCTCAGCATCCCTAGGGGTTTAAGGCCAGGATATTCCTCCTTCCCCTCCCCCAGACCCTTGTTCGAAGTCAGGGAAGTTGAGTAAAAGGAATATAATTGAATTCCTAAACATTAACAAGTCAATCACTGTTCCTGTAATGAGTCGTGAGTAATCTTGACGTGTGTGTTAATTAAATAGCTGTCCTGGTTCTAATCCACTGAAAGTTAATCATTGGGGAATTAGGAGGTGTCAGTCGCGGGCACTTGATTCCTCCTCATGCTCTGTTCAGCTGCTTCCCTTCTCCCTTCCCACAGGCTCCTGGAAGCACCCTGAGTGCCCAGGAAGTGAGCAGGGGCCATGGATAGTGGGGTGCGATCTGATCATGCCTGAGCACCCTCCTTTTGGGGAGTCAGGGTGTTCCAAAGAATTTTAGAAATAAAAAGAACTTCCAAAGTCCTCTAGTATATAACCCACTTAAGCACAAATCTCCTCTGACTAGTGACTCTCTGACTTCAAGCTGAACATTGCTGGCACAGAGGATAGAATGCTGGGCCTGGAGTGAGGAAGACAAGTTCAAATCCAGCTCTTCCTAGCTCTGGGACTCTGGCCAAGTCACTTAATCTTCTTTGACTCAGTTTATTTATCTGTAAAATGGGCTGGAGAAATAAATGGTAAATGACTCCAGTATCTTTGCCAAGAAAACCCCAAATGGGGTCACAAAGTCATATATGACTGAAAAAACTTAACAACCCCAAGTTTCTATCAATCATATAAGGGCAAACTAAACAGGATCTTGGAAACAATTCCTTGAGTTCTTGTTGATTCTGTGATTTCGTGACTGTGGAAGCTGGTTTTAATTATATATATGCAATATATATGTATACACATACATATATATGTATATATATATAAAACGATACAGCTTTTAATCTATCATGATTATATCATGTATCATATCATATTCTCTCAAGTGCTAGCAAACCTATGAAACATCCATTTCTGAGTTGAATATAATAAGGGATGAAGGAATGTACATGTGGACCAGGTAAGCTCTGGTGAAAGCAAATAGAGGGAATAGATAAAAGGACCCCCATGTGCTCCAGGTATGGGGCTGCTAGCAAGTGTAATATGGCTAAAAGCAGTTCTCCTGCCAAGCCACCTTGAACTGGCTAGAGCCAATTATTCAATTTTCAGTGTGTGCATTTGCACCTCAGAAATTGGCAAATGCTTCAAATCAGTTCTCAATTTATTGTTTAGTTGATTGTCTAGGCTTAGGAAAGTGATGGAGACAATGTTAAGAATGCAAATTAAAGTGAGAAGTGTGTTGGTTTCCCTGTTGCCTTTCCCCAGCCACAGCAGGTTGTATGTCTTAAGGTAAGTAGGTGGTACAGTGGATAGAGTGCTGCTTCTAGAATAAGGATAAACCTGAGTCCAAATGCAGCCCCAGACACTAGTTAGGCAGCCCTAGCCGAGGGATTTAACCTTTGTTTGACTCGAATTAAAAAAGGAATAGGAATAGCACCTCCCAGAGTTGTGAATATCAAACAAAATAATATTTGTGAAGCATGTAGCACTGTGCTTGGCACAAATATCTGTTTTTGAGTCATTTCCATTGTGTCTGATTCTCATGAGTCTTTATTTTCTTGGCAAGTGTTTTGACATTTCCTTGTCCAGTTTATTTTACAGAAGAGGAAACAGAGGCAAACAGGGTTAAGTGACTTGTCCAAGGTCATCCAGCTAGTTGGTGTCCAAGGCCATATTTGAACTCACGAAGATGAATCTTCCTGACTCCAAGCGTGACGCTCTGTCCACTGTGCCACCTAGCTCTCCTAGGTGCTATATAAATGCTATTATAATTAAACATTTATCAATATACCATTGGGTAAGAGCATAATTTTCAACAGTAGGCAGGCATGAGACAGCTACGTTAAGCCAAGCCCAGAGTAGGGAAAAAGACAATTCTTTTTATAGAAATAAGAGAGTTTATAATATACTTCCTTGGTCAATGATGTTGAATTGTTTTTTGAATCAAATCCAACTCTTTGTGATCCTATTTAGGGTTTTCTTGACAAAGATACTGGAGTGGTTTGCCATTTCCTTGTCTAGATTGTTTTACAGATGAGGAAACTGAGGCAAACAGGATTAAGGACCTTGCCTAGGGTTACATGATTAGTAAGTGTCTGAGGGAAGATTTGAACTCATGAAGATGAGTCTTCCTGACTGAAAGTCCTGTACTCTATCCATCATGCTGCCTAGCTGCCCATTCCTCATCAATAGCCCTGGGAAATAAACAGCACAACTATTGTTATCCTTGTTTTCCCAGTGAGGAAACTGAGACCCAGAGAAAAATGGAGGGTCTTGCTCACAGTAATACAGCCAGTAAGTATGGAAGTTGCAGCTCCAAGCCAGGCCTCTCATTCCAAGATCGGAGCTCCCTCCTTCCCACCTCCCTGAGAGGGAGCAGTGTGCAGGCACGATCACCTGGTGAGAATCCCTGCTGGGAATTCTGCCCCGGAGGCAGGCAGTAATAACTCACAGAGTATTTAATGTGGGCTCCAGCAGCAGGGAGGCTGCTGATGATTTGAGACCAGCACCTGCCATCCTGCAGTCATCAAGGATGGAACAGAATCACAGAATGGTAAGATCAAAAGATGAAGAAGGATCTTATGGGGGATCTAACTCTTAATTTTACAATCGAGGAAACTGAGGTATGGAAAAGTTAAGCAACTTGCCCAAGGTCATGTAGGTGGCAGGGCTGTCTTTAAATCCGGAACTCTTTCTACTACCCTGTCTCATCTGTATGAGAGAAAGCCTGAAGAGGAATCTGACTTGGAGTGTACAATTACCAGGTCTTAGGAGCCTTGTTTACATGGGAGAGCTCCATGTCTCTCTGGAGATTTGGCTAGTGGGTTGAATATTTGAGAAGCCTGTTTTCTTTCTGTGTTCCTGTTGGAGAGTGACCTCTTTAAATTTTACTAGTCATATCTATGGAGGTGGCACAGTGGATAGAGCATGGGTTTGGAGTCAGGAAGACTCATCTTGAGTTCAAATCTGGCCTTGGTTACCTCCTAGCTGTATGATCCTGGGAAAATCACTTAATACTTTTTGCCTCAGTTTCCTCATCTGTAAAATGATCTGGCGAAGAAAATGACAAACCACTCCAAGATCTTTGCCAAGAAAACTCTAAAGTGGGGTCATGAAGGGTTTTACAGAACTGAACCAACTCAACAACAACAATCTGTATAGGGTTGTAGGCATGGTCCAAGCAGAAGCTAGGACATGTAGGGGAAAATATCAATCATGAAGGACTTTGAGCTCAGCTGCTGGACCTGATAGAACCAGGTTAAGTTTAGGAGTTGGGGTTATTCCATTTCTTGATCTGGAATTTGTGTCTGTTCTTTATATTACCTCCTTGGAAATTGGATCAGCTCCTCAATCCAAGTATCTCTGGTACCAAGCAGTGGCCCCTGAACTATTTGGGAAGGGACACAAAGCCAGTTTGTGACTGGCCCCTGTCAGTACTACTGTCACTACAGCAGAGAGAAAGAAGGGCTGTGATACTAAATAGTGGAAGGGGGCAAAGATGGCTTCTTGAACAGCTTACGAAAGATTCCCCCGGGGACCTTTTCTGTGGTAGAGAAGAGCTGAGTCAAACGGGGACTGATGACATCAGTGCTTCTGCTAGAATGATCAAGGGACCCAGAAACTGGGGACCATGGATTGTGATCAGACTGGTCCATACACAGTGGTGAAAGAATGAGCATGGTATAGTAGAACGTGAAGACATTGGTCTGGAAGTTCAGGTGCCACGGGGTGGAGCCAAGATGTCAGCTTAGTGGCAGTGAAATCTGGAACTGCTCCGAGAATCCCCTCAAGCCAACCAAAGTTCAAATGCCATCTTGGCCATCTTGTCTTCTCCCAGTGACCTTGGGCAGTCAATCCTTGCCACTCTCCTCATATGTAAAATAAGGGATTTGGATTAGATGGTCTCTACAATCCTTTCCAGGTTTAACATTATATCATTCTAATACTAAACAATAATTGTTATGGGGATGAGAGATTAAGCTTTATTCTGCTTGACCCTGGAGAGTGGAAGCTGCAATTAGGCAAACTTAGGCTTCCTGTAAGGAAAGACTTTTTTAACAATTATAACTTTCCAGAATTAGAATGGGTCTCCTCTCACCACATGTCAAAGGCAGCGTCCCTTGATACACTGGGCATGTTGTAGAGGGCGTCTCTATTTGGATATGCTTTGGCAGGTAGTGTGATGTAGTAGTCAGAGTCCTGGAAGAGGAGGCAAGTCAATAAGCATTTATTACATGCTAAGGATTGGGGTTGCAAATACAAGAACAATGTACAGTCCTTGCCATCGAAGGGCTTCCGCTATAGTGGAAGAAGACAATATATAAAAAACCCCTGAAAAATGGGGTTGATAAATGGGGCAAGGAGAGCTATGCTCATGAGGGATATGGTATCAAAGCCAGGAAACTCAGAAGCAAAAACAGGAGGGGAGTGAAGGATGACTGGACTGGGTCTTTCTTCAAAATGGAGGTCCTTGGAAGAACTTCACCAGTGAAAGATGGGAGCCAGCATGATTGAGGGAGTGAGAAAGTTGATGGGATCAATGAATGTTCCAGCATGAGGATGCCCCATGTGTTGAGGCAGCCAAGGGATGGTTTTAAAGTCTGGAAAGACAGGCATGACAGAAGTCTTAAGACTTCCTAGAATTTTGCCTTCTCTCTAGAGAAGAGACTTGTATCTCTGTGTCTGGGAGAGCCCTGAGGAGCATGTAAAATGTGGTAGTCCTAGTGAATTCTGGGGTGAAAAGTTGGTAGCAAGTAGAATTGCTGTCAATGTGATGGGTAATTGATATCATTCATCATGAGATTTTTTTGTCTTCTTCCCTTGGGTCTGGTGGCAGATTATCGAGGCTGTTAGTCTTCAGATGGAGGGCAGAAATTTACTCTCAGCTAGTGGGGAAGGGCATCTTCTTTTGACTAGCTAAGATTGGCTATGACTTTTAAATCCTAACTTAATAAGATAAACCTACTGACCAGAATAGTAAAGAGGGAAGAATATTAGGTTGGTAGTTAAAATTCCTGGGGCCCCAGTTCCAGCTTTGATGGTTAATCATGGGATCTCAGAGTTGGAGATTGCCTCAGACACCACCCAGTCTAATGCTTGCCTGCTCAAGAATTCTCAACATTGTTGACCTATGGCTCTCTGGCCTGTATTGGAAGGCATTTAGTAATGGTTAAAGTCATAACTAGATTTTTTTTAACATAAGGTAAAATGGGTGGCTCGGTCGATTGAGAGCCAAGCCTAGAGGTGGGAGGTTCAAATTTGGTCTTAGATACTTCCCAGCTGTGTGACCCTGGGTAAGTCACTTGACCCCCATTGCCTACCCTTACCACTCTTCTGCCTTGGAGCCAATACACAGTATTGACTCCAAGATGGAAGGTAAGAGTTTAAAAAAATAAGGTAAAAAAAACAGTTTGAGGTGGTAGTAGTGATAATGATAGAAGATAGGCCAATTCTAGATGGGGTTGGACTAGGAGAAGAGTCAATCTTGCCCTCATTTCAGTGGGAGTTACAGGATAGTGGGGTAGAGGACAGATCTGGGAGAGAATGCCATGGAAAGGTGGCTCTGAGTGGGGTGGTAGATATGTCACATATGAGAAGATCAGATTGGATGAGTTGAGTGGGTCTGGAGAGTGGAAACACATCCATGTTCTCTCTCAGAGCTTTCACCTCCTGTTCCGTGTGTGTGTGTGTGTGTGTGTGTCTGTCTGTCTGTCTGTCTGTCTGTCTGTCTATCTGTGTTCGTGTGTGCTTTAGGGCAGGAGCTCCTGCCAGGACCACCCTCTGTCTGTTCTCAGGTCCAAATGCCTTCTTGGGCTCCACATACTAGACATTCTCAGAGCCCTGCATCCCAAGGAGAAAACTCTGAGCGAGAACAGGCACACGCCATGGTCTGATCTTCGAGTTACAGGATGGTTGGTACACTTTGTGATTCTCTGATTCTCTGACAGCAGATAATTAGGAGTAATTAGTTATAAAAATGACAAGAGTGGGCAGGCTGCCAGGGAGGACCAGAGCAACCATGGAGACAAAAGGGACAAAGAGAGTTTATTTTTTAATTCACAGGGACTTGGCCCTATGTCTCCAAAGTGCTTTCCTCTTCTTATACTGGATGGGGGGTCTGGGTGGGAGGTGACCCTGGGAAGGATCTTGAGGGGGAGGGGCAATTACTTGAAGGATCATGGTAAAGGATTTTTGTTTAAACTGAACAATTTTTCTTTCTTTTGGTCCCTCACCAACTACTTATTATGGTGAATATTTCAATACTATTTCATCTTTATGGAAAAATCAAGGGATCATAGGAAATTCCTATGGGGAAAGTGAAATTGTGAGACTGGGAAATGGTGAGAACTATGCATGGATATATGGGATTAAGCATTTCCTATTTACTTTACTCTTTTTAAAAATTAAATTTTACTTTTTTTCAATTAGCAAAAATCTGCCTTCTTTCCTTCCAATCCTCCCCATATCCCCTTCTCCTTAAAAAATGAAAGAAAAACATAACCCCCATTATAAACATGTCTGGTCAAGCAAAACATTTCTGCTTCCTTTGTTCTTTTTTTTTAAACCCTTACCTTCCATCTCGGAGTCAATACTGTGCATTGGTTCTAAGGCAGAAGAGTGGTAAAGGCTAGGCAATGGGGGTTAAGTGACTTGCCCAGGGTCTCACAGCTAGGAAGTATCTGAGACCAGATTTGAACCCAGGACCTCCCATCTCTAGGCCTGGCTTTCATTGCACTGAACCACCCAGCTGCCCCCTTTCTTTGTTCTTGAAAGACTTCTGGACTATCATTTAAGGAACAGGGACAAAAGAGTCATGGGAGTTAGACTGAGGCTCCTTGTCCACCATACAGATGAATAATATTGGCCTTTGGAGACCTACTCCTTGGTTGTCATGCTGAGAACTGCCATATTCATGATTGCTTATTGTTGGATACTTTTGGCTTCTGTGGCTTGATCCCACCTTCAGTGACTTGAACCAGCAGTGGGAGAGACCAGTTCTGCAGAGGCAACCCAGATAGGGGAACAGTAGCTGGGACTGGTGTGTGAGATAAGGTCCCTGAGCATGCTAGTTGTGTCATGAAGTCTGGTGGGTTGATGAGCTGGGGAAAGGAGACTAGCTTCTCTCCCCATAATGCCCCTAATTTCTTGACACATTTTGAGGTCCCAAACTAGAGTCCTCAGCACAAATACTCCCGTGCTATTTTATATTTTCTCCCCAATCTTTAGGTGAATATGGATCAGAAAATCCCCAGACTGAGTTTCAAAGAGTTTTGGGAGACAGTTGAAGGGCAGAACTCTAGAAGAGGAGCATTTAACTGATTTTCTTTCATTTTTTAGCATGTCTAATAAATTATAGGACATGGATTGCCTTGGACCAGTAAGTGAGGAGGTTTGTTCAACAGAGGGAGAGGAAATTCCAGATGTGGAGTGGGCACAGAACCATAGATTTCCTAATTTTCAAAACAATTTTGGGCAATATTTCACACCACCCCCTAATCTAAACTTAGAACCTAGCTAGTACTTGCCAAGTAGATTGGGGCACACTGACCCAATGATATGATAGTAGGCTTTTGTGTGTGCCTGCCAGAGAGACCCTGAAGAGACCATTGACTGGTGCCTTGAGTATATAGTACCACCTGGTGGACATTCCCTTCACTGGATAATTTATATCATGGTGCAGATTTAAGGAAGACAATAACTAAATCCATTTAGGCTGTTTACATCAATTCACTGTCTTGAGTGTCATCTGGGCTATCCACCAAAGGGATGTGCAGCTCACAGATGTCCCAATACTATCCATGTACTCTTTTTTTTAAACCCTTACCTTCTGTCTTAGAACCAATACTGTGATTTGGTTCTAAGACAGAAGAGTTTGGTAAGGGCTAGGCAATGGGGGTCAAGTGACTTGCCCAGGGTCACACAGGTAGGAAGTATCTGAGGTCAGATTTGAATCTAGGACTTCCCATTTCTAGGTCTGACTCTCAATCCACTGAGCCCCCCAACTGCCTCTATCCATATACTCTTGACCAAGTCCCTCCCTCCTCTAGGATTTATTTCCTAATCTGTAAAATGAAGGGGCCAGACTAGGTGATTTCTAGGCTTTCTTCTAGACCTAAATCCTTTAATTTTTTAAAACCCATACTGTCTGTCTTAGAATCTATTTTAAGTATCAGTTCCAAGACAGAAGAGAGATTAGGGCTAGACAATTGGAGTTAAATGACTTGCCCAGGGTCCCACAACTAGGAAGTGTCTGAGGTTAGATTTGAACCCAGGACCTCTTGTGTTCTCTATCTGCCTTGCTGCCTTGCTGCCCCTAAATCCTAAAATCTTATTGCTTTCTTTGAGTAAACTAATCCAGTCACATCATGTTACCCTATAGATTTTGCAACCCAAACTATGGCAGATTCTAGTTCGTTGTTCCTGGTAAGGCTAGGGGAACAACATCCTAGCTGAGAGGGTTTTGTAAAGGAAAACTACTCTGAGAAGACTGAGTTTGTGATGATATCTATCTAAACTGCTCTTTAACTGAAAGTCACCAAGCTTAATCTGGAGTCATGAATTTCTGCAGTTCTGACTCCCTTGGTTTTTCTTTGACACTGCTTCCATGAAAAATCAAGTCAATAAGTATTTATTATGTTTACTATGTGCATAGGAAGCTAGGTGGTGCAGTGGATAGAGCACCTGGGCTGGAATCAGGAAGACCTGAGTTCAAATCCAGCCTCAGACACTTACCAGCTGTGCCACCCTGTACAAGTCATTTAATACTGTTTGCCTCTGTTTTCTCAGTTGTAAAGTGAATTGGAGAAGGAAATGGCAAACTGCTCGAGTATATTTGCCAAGAAAACCCCAAATGGGGTCATGAAGAGTCAGACTCTATTCAAATAAGTGAAGAACAACATGTGCCAGGGACTGTACTAAATGCAGGGAACATAAATACCAGCAGAAAAGAAAGATAGGGGTAGCTAGGTAGATAGAGCACCTGGTCTGGGGTAGGGACAATCTGGGTTCAAATTTGGCCTCAGACACTTTCCTAGCTGTGTGACCCTGGGGAAGTCACTTAACTCCTATTGTCTAGCCCTTGCCACTCTTCTGCCTCAGAAAGGCTATTTGTATCGCTTCTAAGACAGAAAGTAAAGGTTTGTAAAGAAAAGAAAGATAGCCTCTGCTCTCATAGAATTTACATTCTAATTGGGGAAAATAACACAGAAAATAAAGCCCCAAATGATAGGGAGACAGGAAGGCAGGAAGGGAGAGGGTAGGAAGATGGATGCTTATAAACAGACTAGGTAGTGAAAGTTCAGAGTCGGAAGTGTAGTCTGGAGGGCAATGAAGGCATTGGTGGTCCACTCAACCTTCTCCAAATGGAAGTTCTGGGATGAACCAGGCAATCAGTGGGAGAGGCTGCAGGGTGGAGGGTATTTCCCTTGTGAGAAGTCAGAGCTGAAGTGAACTTCCAGAGAGAAAAGATTCCTGTGGCATTCATGGTAGAGAATGAGAACATCTTGAATACCACTGATTAATCTGGGATCCCCCTCCCTCATAAAATTTAAATTCCCCGAGGGCAGGAACCATCATATCCCCATCCCCGATAGAGGGCTGGTCTTTGAGTCAGAAAGACCTGAATTCAAATCTTGACTCAGATACTAGGAAACTATGTGACCCTGGGTAAATCACTTAACCTCTGCCTTAGATTCCTCCTCTGGAAAATGGGCATTATACCAGAACTTGTCCCCCATGGTTGTTTGTAAGGATCAAATAAGACAGTATTTAAAAAAATTGCTTACTGCAGTGCCTGGCACATAGTAGGTGTTTAATAAATGTTTCTTCCCTTCCCTTTCTCCCCATTCCTCCCATCCCTAAGCCAGTGGGTACTTAGCTACTTCCCTTCCCAGTGTCTGAAAGGGAAAAAGCCACATAAAACACAATACAGTATTTCAGTTGTGCTTAATCACCCAGGAAACAGTCAATCCAGGGCTTCCTGACTTCCAGTTTATCATCCTTCCCACTATTCTACCTGCTATATTTTAAAATCTCTATTCCCTGGCTGATGATATTTCATGGATGAGGGGCAGGTAAAGGACTTGGGGCAGGACAGAAGGGCAAATGTCCACAGGACAGGCTCACGTGGACAGGATGAGAACTTTACCTACGTTGTCTCTCTGTGGGGAGAATGAGGCTTCTGATGGGGGGAGAAGGTTCTTGCCTCATCCAAGAGTGGCTGGACCTGCTGTAGTTTGACAGTGAAGGGGGAGAATGAAGGGAGGCAGGACTTGCCAGGTCTGGAGTTTACAGACTAATCAGGCACAAACCATGTGGGCTCCAGGTTACTGGCTGACCCGAGGGCAGTGGACTAGGCTTCTGGGAGACGTGGCTTCTGGTCTTGACTTTGCCACTCACTGTGTGGGCGAGTTACCCCATTCCTCTGAATATAAATTTGCTTATCAGTAAAAATGGGGAAAAGAATATTTGTTTTGCCTCTCTATTATGGTTGTTTTTGTGAATCAAATTAAAACACAGTGATAAAGCCCTTTACAAGTGATTTGCACTAGATCTGGTCTTGGACATTTCCTAGCTGTGTGACCCTGGGCAAGTCACTTAATCCCCATTGCCTACCCTTACTGCTCTTCTGACCTTGAAACCAATACACAGTATTTGTTCTAAGACAGAAGGTGAGGGTTTAAAAAAATGATTGGCACAGGACACAGTTATATGTGCTTATGTATACATTCACACAAAAGAGGCACATTTTTGTCCACACACACACAAAATTAGCAAGCACAAATGTACTTTTGGACATGCTTGCCCCTATGTGGGACCTGCAGATGTACACGTCCCCTTATGCATACATGCACGCGTGAGATACAGAGGCAGGTGCCCGTACCCACACGGGCACACTCACCCACCTGCTCTCTGTATGGGCTCACACACGGCTGCTTGCCCTCCCCACCTCCAAACAGCACTGCTGGAATTAGCTGTCAGATGGACAAAGGTCTCACTTCTTGTCAGGGTTTGAACATGAATGTTTGGAGAGATATATGTGCGTGTGCGTGTGTGAGAGTGTGTGTGTGTGTGTGTGTGTGTGTGTGTGTGTGTGTGTGTTTCTGTTGATAGATACAGTTGATCTATGAAGAAAGTCTCGCCAGCCGCAGAGCGAGGGGGGAGCAGAGGCCAACTCCATTAACTCTGCTGGAATTGGTACATTTGACACCCGAGCTGCTCCAACCAGAAGCCTGCGCGTGAATAACGGGCTATGGGCCGTGGCTGTCTGTGCAACGTGCGCTTGCCATCTCCCTGTCACTGCCTCTGTGAGCACAGCCACGTCCACTTCCCTTCTGAAGCAGCTGGGCCAGAGCATCTCTAGGTAGCACTTTAAGGGGCCAGATAAGCCCAGGACTTCCCCTCATGCCCACCTCCCCCGCCAGTGCTCCCAGGACCTCATTTAGGGGCTCTTGGGGATCTTAAGAAATAAATTCTTCTCATAGGGGCTCCCCAACATGCTCCCCTGAAGTGCCTTCTGAGAATTCCAAAGCATCAGAGCCATTAAGGCTTTTACAGTATAGAATAGCAGAGCTACAAGGAACTTTAGGACCTAGAATATTGGTGTTGGGAGGAACCTTAGAAAACAGAACCTGTAATCTCAGGACCTGTCATGTCAGAGCTGGAAGTGCCCTTAAAGTAGAATGCAGAGAATGTTAAAATTTGAAAGAAACCCTAAAATATAGGAGGTTGGAGGTAAAGGGATCAGAGGGCTTGGAATATCAGAGCCGTTAGGGGTTTTAGAACCCAGAATATCAGAACTGTGAGAGCCCTGGAATAGAAACTGTTAGCGCTGGGAAGGGCTTTAGAACACAGAACACCAGAGCTGGGAAGGAACCTTAGAGCCTAGAATGTCAGATCTGTAAGGAGCCCTAGAGCACAGAATGTTAGAGCTGGAAGGAGCTTTAGAGCATAGAATGTCAGATCTAGAGGGAGCCTTAGAGCATAGAATGTTAGAGCTGGAAGCCCTTAGAATAAAGAAAGTCAGAGCTGGGAAGGGCCCTTAGAACAAAGAATGTCAGAGCTGGAGGGAGCCTTAGAGCATAGAATGCCAGAGCTGGGAAGAGTTTTAGAACACAGAATGCCAGAGCTGGGAAGGAGGCTTAGAGCATAGAATGTCAGAGCTGGAGGGAGCCTTAGAGCATAGAATGTCAGAGCTGGGAGCGAGCTTAGGCAAAATGTCAGAGCTGGAGGGCCCCGAGGACATAGACCTTAGATCTATTCCAGTCTCCTCACATTACACATAGAGAACCTGATGTCCAAAGACCGGCTTGCCCAAGCTGTGTGTCTGCCCCTTCTCCAGGCCCTGGGGATCCCTTGTTGCTCTGTCCTGCAGGATTTGTAATCAGGTCAGCCTTGGGTTTTGAGCTTGTTCGAAGGAAGGCTGCCTGAGAAGGGGCTTTAGGCGAAGAAGCCTGGACAGGGATGGCTCAGTCCTGAAGCCCCTCTCTCTTGTCCTTTCCTTCTTGCACATCAATTGCCAGGCTTGGCCAGCTCTGGGAGCCCCTGCAGTTGTTCACTGGGCAGCAAGGAACTGTTGGGGGTGGGGAAGGCAGGGTGGGAGGGGGAGGCCAGATGGCGGGTTTGCTCTGTGGGGACTTGATGAAGCAGATGCTGGAAAATATTGAAACTCAGGCCCATGGCCCCAAGAGAGCTCCCAGCTCCCAGCTCATTTGTCTGATCGTTTGGGAGGGCGAGAGTAGGCTCAGTGAGTTTGACAGTGTGTGTGAGTATTTCTGTGTACATATGTGTATGTGTGCTGATGTATGCCCACTTCAGCGTGTGTGTGTGTGTGTGTGTGTGTGTGTGTGTGTGTGTATGTATGCATGTCAGGATGTGGATACTCTGCTGTGGAAGTCTTTTGTGTTTTGGTGGTCCCCCCTCCTGCTTCTGCTTAAGCCCACAGTACAGATTTGCCCGTGTGCATGTTGGGGGGATGCCTATCTATCTGTGGGAGCATCTTGGCGAGCCGACAATGTGCATGTTTATGCACTCAGGCGAGTCAGTCTTGCGCAATGTCTCCACATCGTCCTGGGACCTACCTCCCAGAGTTAGTGTGAAGATCAAATGAGAATATATGTAAAGGGTTTTGCAAACCTCCAAACTCCTAATTAAAAATACTAGCTGTTATTATTGCCCTTGTTATTGCCACTTGCGCTCCCTCCTTCAACTCTACTTTTCTAGGGATGAGGGTGATAAGTGCACAGGTGAGAACATCACCAGGTACGAAGGAGGACTCATCCTCCAGCACCATTTCGCATGTTCCTTGATAACAAGAGCCAAAATAAAGACTAATATTTTTTGAGTACTTTAAGATTTACAAAGAGGTCTATATATGTTATCTCTTATTCTTCACAATGGTCTAGGAATTAGGTGCTATTATTACCCCCATTTTAAAGATGAGGAAACTGAGGCAGGCAGAGGTTGAATAACTTACCTGGAGTTACACAACTAGCAAATGCCTGGGTAGGGTTGAAAAATCAGTTTTTTTGGACTCCAAGTACAGTGCTGGGTGGCTAAGATGAGGCCATAAAATAAGTCTGAGCTGGGCTTGGAATGTTCATTCAAATGCTGTTTATTCCATCAATAAAGAATGTCCTTCAAGTGTCCTCTGCTCCCTCCTCCAAAACCACTTTTTCTCTGCCTTTTTTTCCCTTTCAGAGCTACAGTCCCTTCCTTACCTCCCCTTCCTTTTTCTCCTCTTCTCCTTCCTCTTCCTTTTTCTCTTTCTCCTTCTTTTCTCTACCCCTCTCCATTCTCTCTCTTTCCCCTCTGTCTTCCTCTCCCTCCCATAGCAAATGGCTTTTACTTTTGGAGCTGAAATATTTCTTTTCCTTCCATTCTGAGTCTGAATTTAGGGGAGTGATGCTGAGAGGGAGGATATAACCCGGGAAGGGCTGAAAAGAAAATACACAAAGAGAGAGAGAAGCCAAGCAGAACGGATTCCATGGAAACACTTATATTTTTATATTTTTTTCCCCAAGCTCTTGTCTTTCCATCTTTGTGGTATATTTGAAGGCAGCTCGAGCCTCCCAAGCTCCATGCTCCATCCATATCTTGTCCTCATAACCTGAGCAGCAAGACAACTGAGTCCTCCTCCCCTTACTCCAAACCCTGTTGCATGGCAGCTGCAGACATACTCAGCCCTAGACTGCTGGGCCTATCTCTCAAAGAACAGGAATTTCCTCTGGGTACTCTGGAGTTCATTTCCCCATGGTTTCTTCTCCCCTCCCATGTTCCATTGTCTTCTCTGTCAAAATGATAGATAAGGGGTATTCCTAGTCTTGATCGAGGTCTCCTGGGGGGTGACATAGCTCTGAATAAGAAAGAGGAGGCAGGGAATGTGCATGGACAATCTAAGGCTCTTCAAGGAGACAATCAAGTAGGCCTTGCAGGTAAGAAGGGGATGGTTACCAGCCCATTGCTTCTTCTTACTAGCCAACCCTTCCTACCTGCCACTGGTAGCATTCTTTCCTAAGAAGCCATGGAATTGGGTGGAGGAAAATTACAAGGCTGACTTAGGAAACCTAACTCAAATACCCTCTTCTAAGGAGTCTTCAGTGCTTAACTCCATCTCTGTTTACTCATCAGTTTTGTGTCTTCCAAAACTTAAAGACTCGGTTTGTTGTAAAATGTTTGGTTTTTGTTTTTCACTTGTAGAATCAAAGAAGTTCCAGTTCCACTTTCTTCCCAATATGGGAGGAATCATCACCTGTAGTAGCATCCCTAATGGAAGCTCAGTTAGTCTTTGAATATTTCTAACCTTAAGGAGTTCATTTCTATAGGATTCACAAATGTTCTCATGAATAGGGCTCCAAAGGACACTTTTTTTCTTTCCCCTCACACAGGAAGCCTCTTGATAGATCAATTCTTCTTCCTTAGAATGGTCTCCTCAAAGTCAGAGAATGTCTCTTCAAACCAGTGTCTCTCTCCTTAAGGTCAGAAACTGTCTCTCTTCTCAGAATAGGGGCTCCTGGAGGGCAGTGGCTATCTTTCTCTTTAGAAGGAAGCCTTCTGGAGGACAAAGACTATCTCTTTAATTTGGGGGATCCCTCAGGTCAGAGGTTAGCTTTCTCATTAGAGTAAGTGTTTCCAGAGGGCAAGGGCTACCTTCCCTTTGAGATAAGAGACTTCCTGAGGATAAGGCCCATGTCCTTAGATTAGGGACTTCTTTGAAGGCAAGGACTGTCTTTCTCCTCAGAGGAGAGACTTCCTGAGGACAAGAGCTAGCTTTCTCTTCATAAAGGTGATTTACTGAGGGCAGAGGACCCCTGTTTCTCAGATTGGAGGCTTCCTTTGAGCATTCTTCCCAGTTTTGGCTTCTCAAGTATGGTCCATATTTCTATTCTCATAGTATTTGCTACAAACATGTTATTACTTAGATGATACAGAAGGGACCCTCGCATTGGATTCAGAGGCAGAGGTACCTATGTAGGAGGCCTCTGTCCTAGGTCCTCTTCTCTCATCTTCCTGCCCAGCATCTTCTCTCTGGGGGTCACCTTGGGAGCATTCTCCATCCAGGAGAGAGGGAGGTGGCAAGGGCTCAGGATTAGTCACCAGGCACCAACTAATGCCCTCATTACAGAGGTGTTTAACTGGGGATTAGGGGATTTCCTTTGCAAGTGAAGCTCAGGGAATGGGCCCCCACTAAAGTGGAACGAGGGATGAGAATTTATATCAGTGCCTTTCTGCTTCCTTCCCTCCTCATCCCTCATATCCAGGCAGTTGCCAAGTCCTACGAATCACTTCCTTTCTACTCCCATGGTTACCACCCTAGACTGGCCCTTATTATCTCTTGCAGAGACTATTGTAGTAGCTTCCCAATTTTTCTTCCTGACTCTATTCTCTTCTAATCCAACCTTCACATAACTGTCTAAATACTTTTCATAATGCACAGGTATGGACTCCCTCCCTACCACCTGCCCTCTTCCTTCCTCAATAAGCTTCGGCTTTTCCCTGTTGTCTATGGGAAAAATTATGGACTACTCCCATAATGTACTTTTTGTTTTGGCCATATTGGACCATTTACTTTCCCTTTAAATATTCCACAGTTGCCCTCCTTTGTGCTTTTTCTAATGCTAGTTTCTACTCTTAGAATCCATTCTTCATTCTATAGAAATGATAACAACAACCACTGCCAGTATTTAAAGTCTAAACTTTTAAAGTTTGCAAAATGCTCCTACATTGATATTTAATCTTTTCTTGATGTCTTACCCATTCTTCAGGCAAATGCCAATTATTCCAGAAAGGCTACCTCTTCTCTCTCTAATTGGCAGTAATATTTCCCTCTTCTAAACTCATGGGAACAGATGGGTGACATAGGATCTGAGTGAGTGTGAGCTCCATTTCCAGAAGGGGTTAACAGTTGTTGGCAATGCCTGATGCAAACCCAAGTCTTTATAACCCTTTCTTCCCAGGGTCCTGCCCCTTACTTGGGCTAATCTTTGCAAAACCAGATCTGGGAGAGTGGTGACTTCTTCAGGGATGAGGAAGGGAGGTGGGGGTGGGGGTCTCCCAAGATGCGGCTTCTCACAGTGCCCTCTGTCACTGTCACTGCCTGGCTGGATTTTATGGCCCTCGCCAGGAAATATCCATCTTGTAAAATGGTTTTGTCAGGCCAGCCGAACAGTGTTAGGACGCATGAAAAGCCGCTCCAAGAGACCAGGCAGAGATAAAGCAGCCAGTGACATTTATGAACTATGGGGACAAGTTGGAGCCTCAGCTATTCCCTCCTCCCTCTTCCCTTATTTAGAATCCAGATCACAGTTCTAGGCACCAAGGGCAAAGGAGCCCTGTGGGAGCCCAAGCCTGGGGCCACCTATAAAGAGGAGTCCCCAGAAAGCTCTATTCTTTGCAGGTCTCTCTCCCTTTCTCTTTGTGTCTCTGGAAACTCTCAGATTTTTTTTTTACTGTGTCTTCACCTCTGAATCACTTTCTGTCTGTTTTTCCCTTTTAGTAATTCTGTCTGCTTGTATATCTTTCAGCTTCTTTGTGTCTTCTTCCTTCTCTCTATGTGACTATGGGTTTGTCTTTTGTTTCTTCACATTCATTTGCTTGCTTCTGTCTCTCTTAATTTTCTGTTATAAAACCACAGATTTAGAAGTAGAAAGGACCCTCTTATTTGACAGGTGAGAAACTGAGACCTAGGTCTTATAGGGAACAACTTTAAGGACTGGGACTTGAACCCAGATCCTCTTACTCCCAAGCTTTCCCCATGGTAGCACACTGTCTTTATCTCTAATTGTTACTATATTTCTGTTGCTCTCTTTGTTTATCACAGTGTTTTCCTGTCCTTTCATCTGCCCCTATCTCTCTATCTCTGTATATTTTTGTTCTGTGAAATCACTTTCTCTGTCTCTCTAGCTTTTACTTTGCATCTCTTGGTTGTCTTCCTTCGCTTTGTCTGCCTCTATGCCTTGTCGATGTCTCTCTGTTCTTGTCTCTATCCCCTTTATTCTACATCTGTTTTTCTCTTTCTTTGTCTCAACCACCTCTATTTCTCTGTCTGTTACCCTCTGCCCCACCCTGAGTTGGCATCTGTGTCTTTTTTTGTCTCCATATTTGTCTGTTTTTCTTAGTCTGTTTCTGTATTTTGTCTTTGTCCCTCCCAGCCTGTCTCCTTCTGCTTCTATGTGTGTGCCTCCATTTTTCTATCACTCTGAATCTCTTCCTTTTTCCTTTTTTTTTCTTTTTAAAGACATTACATTGGAAACATAACCTCTGGAGGCAAGGGAGTCATATATACCTTAGAGGACGGTGATCATGAGTCTATGAGGACTGAATTTGGGCAACTGAGTTGCTAGACTTGCGGATTCCTACTTACAACCTTTGTTTTTGTTGTTGAGTTGTTTCAGTCGTGGTCAACTCTTTGTGATTCCATTTGGAATTTTCTTGACAAAGATTCTGGAGTGGTTTGCCATTTCCTTCTTCAGCTCATTTGATGAATGAGAAAACTGAGGCAAACAGTGTTAAGTAACTTGCTCAGGGTCACAAGGCAGTAAATGCTTGAGGCCAGATTTAAGCTCAGGAAGATGACTCTTCCTGATCTAAGCCTGGCACCCTTTCCACTGTACCACCTCCCTGCCCCAGATTATATTTATGAACTAGTTCTGCTTAAAGGGTACTCTGTTTCCAACAAGTGTGCCCATTGTGACTTTTGTTGGGGGATAAAACTATTTGGGGAACAAAAGATTAGTGTGAAATCTTTGTCTCCAGTGATTTCCTAGCCTAGAACCCTAGACTTCTTTGTTTGGAGGTAGAAGGATTGACCACTGTGGTCACTTCCCATATCTTCCCACTCTGGAATTTCTAGATTCAGTACTAGCAGGATATGTAGGCTATCTTACTTTCTGCTTATACTTTGACCATAATCCTCATTAACCCTTCATTACAATGTTGGACTCTGTTCTTGAGTCCCCCTTGGTTCTAACAGTCGATTTTATCTTTCTTGAAACCAGATTATCTCTACACTAAGTCAATATGTGTCTTTCCTTACCTTATTTCCCTCCTTTCTATCACACATACTTTGTGTGACTTTTCCTCAATTTGAATGTAAGCTCCTTGAGGGATTTTCTCTCTCTCTCTCTCTCTCTCCCTCTCTCTCTTTCCCTCTCTCCCTCTTTCTCCCCCCCGCCCCTCTCTCTCTCTCCCTAAACTATGGCCTGAGGATTTTATATGTGGACTGGGGAACAGGCAGAAGTCTCTAAAATATATCTTTTAGATTTCAGATGACACTTAGACATTATATCTGAGGCCTGAGAGTACAAGCTATGTTTGTTCTGTAGCAGAAAACTCTTGGATTAGGAGTCAGGAAGCCCCAGATTTAGTCTTGTCTCTTCTGTTTGACCTTAACCAAGGCCCTTTGTCTTTGTGGGACTTAGTTTCTCCATTTGTAAAATGGGGATAATAAACTCTGCCGTGCCTTCTTTAAAGGACTAGGTTGAAGATTAAAGAGCTAGTATATGGGAAACTCTTTTGAACCATAAAGCTCCATGCAAATTCAAGCTGTTATCTGGATCCTTTTTCTCTAGCCCTTCCCTCTAACCTCTTCATAGCCTTGGCTCAGGTTTTTCCCAGGGCCAAAGTTTTCCAGGATGGGTGGTTTCCGTTTATGCTCATATAGTTGTTTGTCCAAGCTTTCAAGTCACATACATTTTCCTCTAGCACTTTTTCCCAAACATAGGATTCCAGGTGTGGATGAACCCTGGTTTGTAAGAAGAGTTTAGTCACTGGATCAACGATTAAAAGTATAATGGTCAGAGAGTTGGCTTTAGAGTGTGTAGTATCTGAGTTAAAGTTTTACCTCTGACACAGACTGGCTGTGTGACCCTAGGCAAGTCATTTAACCTTCAGTGGCCCTGGAGACTCCCTAAGGCTCTAGATTGTAGAACAGATGTTGGTCTACATTGGAAGGAGTTTCCTCACTGATAGCTCTCTTCAACAATAAAATCTCAAGTCTGGTCCAGTAATAAAATCAACAACCCCTTGGGTATGTATAGAGAACCCTGTAGGTTGCAAGATGCTTTCTGTGTGCAATCTTTTTTATTTCTCACAGCAGCTCTGGGAGATGGCAGTTTGAGGATTATCAAATCCATCCATATGGTGGATGATGATTATAGGGTAGAAAAAGCACTCTCTCTTGTATAGGGGTGATACAGGGGAAGAAATCAGGATTCTGTGGACAAAGGAAGAGTAAGAGAGAAGGAGTCAGGCTTTATGATTGCTCTGGAGAACCTGTGACTCTTCTCTGTAGGGAACATGGATGAAATAGCCAGGCATCATAGTGGAGAGAGTGCTGGGCTTGGGAATCAGGAAGACCTGGGTTCAAATCTCAACTCAGACTCATAATAGTTGGGTGACCCTAGACAAGTCACTTAACCTCTATCTGCCTTGGTTTTTTCATCTGTAAAATGGAGTTAATAATAGCACCTACTTGTTAGGGTTTCTGTAAAAGTCCTATATAAATACTAGATATTATTGCAATTATTATTTCCCGGAGTGTGGCAGCTACACATGCAAGGGCTTCTAGGAGGTACAGGTGAAAGTTGGGTGAGCCGTGGACACCAAAGGTAGATGACCAGCACTGATGAGGGTTCCCCTAGCTCTCATGCCAGATGTGCTAGCTCCTTCCTGTATGCCCATATGCTGTCTAGGCAGACAGGCTAAAACCGGTTGAAGGTAACTGATAGACTTCAAACCTGTCAGTGAGTTAAGGATTGAGGAGAACAATTCATTCCAACAGCCAAGAGTAGGCAATGGTGGGTAAGTGACTTGCCCAGGATCACATACCTCAGAAGTATCCGAGGCCAAATTTGAACCTATCCTGGTGCTCTATCCACTGTGCTACCTAGCTGCCCTCCAGGTATTCTCTTAATTTTCCCTCTTATAATGCTCAGAGCAGGGAGATAACTAATGGCCCAGGTATGCTGTCTAAGAAGAGAGAATTCATTCCATTTCTTTAGATGAAAAATAGCACCCCCACCCTTTCTACTATCTGCATTGGCTCTGAGTTCCCAGAAACTGAGCCTGATGAATAAACTAAGCTGTATTTCGAAAGTCCTTTTAGGTGGTGGAAGCAGGCACTAGAGCTTGGTCAGACATGGAAGATGCCAAGGTCATCCACTGCACCCTGGGCCATTGCCAGTTGTTCTGACCTTTGTCTTGTCACTGAACTTCTCTGGTTCTGGAAGACAGAATGAGGCTCGTGACTTTGTACAAGTCGGTCTCACTTAAATCCAATTCATGCCCAAGTCAAGATATCATGCTGTGATGTCATTGATCCTCTTTGAAAATGAAGAACAAACAACCACAACAATTATGATTATTATCTTCCAGGGGTAAGTTTGGAGGTCCTGGAATTTCTAAAGAGTGGAACATACGAGATGGAGCCTACAGATTCCTTTTCCATTTCTGTGATCTCTACGGTCCAAGAAGTAGATTTTTTTAGAAAGGCTGCCTCTTCCCACTCTTAGTTCTTCCATCTCAGAATGGGCCCTCACTCATATGAGCATCCTGGACAAGACCAAAAGAGGGAGAAATAGAAGGCTCTAAAGAATGGGACGCTGAGAGTGGGACCCAGGTGTTCTTGTCTATCTCTCTTCTTTCAGACTGTCTTGTCTTGGACATCCAGTTTCTAAGCCTGGGCCCTCAGCTTCGTTTTCTATACCTCCATAGGGAATGGTTAGTCCTCCTTAGCACGATCAGGCCATGTACCCTTTGGTGTTGCCTGCCCCTGCCTGGCCCACCTCTCCCTCACGTGGTCCAGGCTGCTGGGCTTAGATACAGAGGCTCATTAGCTTTGCCTCTTTCTTCATGGCCTTATTGATTTTCTCCCAGCCACTCCATCACCAGGCAGGTCACATTCTCTGGAACCTGGACCCTTTGCTCCCTGTCTCTCTAGCCCACTGTCCCCAATCTCTTCCCTTCAGTCTTGATCTCCCTTAAAGCAGAGAGTTGTTAATCCACAGGAGAGGGATAAGAGAACAGAGGACTGAGAATGGAATGGCCCTTCCTCCTCCCCACATTAATGACACCTTTGCCATTTATTATTTGTTTTCCTCTTAAAGAAAGCCCAATTTACATAGTACTTTTGATAGGAGCCACTGAGCCCAGGAGCTCACACACTCGGCTAGAAACAAGGACCTGGAAATTAAAGGACAGACGTGCCCTTAAAAAGAAGCTGTGGATCTACCACCTATACTTAGACTGATATTGGGCACAGCCCCACAGGAATTAGGAAGGAGGATGGACCATCACAATTGGGAAGGTTTGGACAAAGCCATATATTGGAATGAGGACCTGACTTAGGAATAAGGAGACCAGAGTACTAGCCACAGAACCACCACTCACTCGCTGTGTAATCTTGGGGAAGTGCCTTCCCTTCTCTTTGCAAATCCACTCTCAAGCAGCTTCCTCTTGCATAAAGTGAGAAGGCTAGCCTACATGGCCAGCAAAGTCTGATATTTTAGGTCCTGTGTTCAAGGATTGAGACATCTAGGAAGCATAGTATACAGTGTGCTGGGACTGGAGGCAGAGAGAGCTCAGTTCAAATCTGGTCTGGCTTCAGACACTTAGTAGCTCTGCAATTCTAGGCAAGTCACTTAGCCTGTTTGCCTTGGTTTCTTCAACTGCAAAATGGGAATATAACAGCACTTACCTTACAGGGTTGTTGTGAATATCAAATAAATTGACATTTGTAAAAGTCACTTTTTCAGTGCAGCACTTAGCATGTAGAAGATGCTACATACATAATTATTCCCTTCTCCTCCAAGATCCCTTCTAGCTGCAACATTCTGTGGCTCATGTTCTAAGGTCCCTTCCAACTCTAACACTCTGTTTGTTTTTTGGTCTGAGGACCTTCTCAACTCTAGCAGTCTCCTCTTCTGTTCTAAGGTAAAAGTTCTCAAACTATTTGGTCCAAGGATCCCCTACACCCCTGAAAATTAACAAGGGCCCCAACAAACGTATAACCCATATTATTCATGTGAGTTATACCTATCAAAATTTCAGTATTAGAAATGAAAACTGATACAATTTAAAGATTTTTATTAATTTAAAATAGCAACAATATATCCATCACATTAATATAAATGATATATTTTATGAAAATGACTATTTTACAAAACAAAAAAAAATTAATGAGAAGGAAAGGGTCATTTTACACACTTTTTTTTTTGCAAATCTCTTTCATGTCTGGTTTAATAGAAGACAGCTGGAATCTCATATCTGCTTCTGCATGCAATCTGTTGTGATATGCTGTTTTGGTTGAAATATATGAAGAAAATCCAGATATGCGGTTGGAAAAGGGAGGAGTATTCTAACAGGCAAATAACATTTTAGTAATATTGTGAAACTAGACTTGAGTGAGTTCTCAGACAACACCTTGAAAACTACTCTTTTAACACCCTTTCTGGATTTAAAATTCTAAGCCTATAATTTGTTTGAACCCTATGGGAAAAGTTTGTCCATAAACACTTTTAAGTGCCTACTATTTCTTTGACTCTGTGCTTAGTGCTAGAGAGAATGTATCACATTATATTTCTTTTTTACAAAGGAATATTTATTTCAAAAGGTATAATTACAAATATATAAACATATTCACAATATGTAGGAGGCATAATCTCTCCTACTCCTATTGCCCTTGAACCACCTCATTCCCTGAGGATGGGAAGGTGATTAGATTTATGGCTTTGCTTGGTTTCTATAGAGCAGTAATGGTGAACCTTTTAGAGACCTAGTGCTGTGCCCTGCCATCCCCTTACCCCACACAGGGGAGAAAGAAAGCACTCCCATTGGGTTGCTGGGCAGAGGGATGAGTAAAGTGAGGAATGTCCTCAGTCATGTATAGAGAGGGGGAGGGGAGTGGCCTGAGTGCTCCTCTATCTTCCAGCTCTGCCACCTATGAGCTGCCCATCTTGCCCACTGTGTGCTTCCATTGGGCTGCTGGGAAGAGGGGCTGGTAAAGTGAAAAAATGCCATCAGGCATGGAGGAGAAGGGGAGGGGAGCATCTCCCCCTGAGTCTCTCTGCCTTTCTAGTAACAAACTCTGGTGTGTGTGTGTGTGTGTGTGTGTGTGTGTGTGTGTGTGTGTAGTGTTCATGCCCACAGAGAGCACTCTGTGTGCCATCTTTGGCACATGTGCCATAGGTTTACCACCATGGCTATAGTCCCAAATTCTGAGCCTCAGGCTCCCTGACTGCTCTGAGTTTTTCTGCTGGGTTGGCTAGCTTCACCATCCTACCAGTAGTCCTGACTCTAAGGTCATCATAGTTTGAATTCCTACCCCAGTGAGGGTTACTGCAGGCATTTGAAATTGAGGACAAATACAATAGAAGAAAAACAAACACCCCAGTCCATTTCTCAGAGCTGAGGTAAAAAGAGAGAGGAAGTAGGGGAAAGAAGTCCTTGCCCTCCCACTGGTTCAGTTCATTGTATCCACAATGGATGACCTGGGATCTTTACCCTCTCAGAGAAGCAGGAAAGAGCTCACAGGAAAAGGGGGCAAACCAGAAAGAGAGGTGGAAAGAGAGAAGTTCTCTTGTTCTCACTAATTTTAAAGAAGTCCATTTCTGGTCATGCAACCAATCAAAGGAAGTTATACTCTCCCAAGTGGTAGGAGTTGAAATGCTTCCATTTTAGAAGACCTGAGCATACCTAGGAAAAACCTTTCAGGGTGTCTCCTTGTTAGGTGATATGAATGTGTTCCAAAGGCAAGTCCCAATTACACATTTCTCCATTTTAAATTTGCCATCCCTGGCAAACAGGCAGTTTTTTTTTTTTAAATGACAGAACTCATTCCAAATTCAAAATGGTTCTCTGTGGTCACTGAGGAGGCACGAATAATTTCTGTTCATTTGCTTCTCCAGCGCCATACAGTAAAGCCTTAATATAGCCAATACCACATGATTATATACAATCCCTCAAGTATGGATGAGTATCACAATTATGATCAAACATAAAGCTTTGTTGATTCACAAAACAAGTAAAAACTCCCCAAAGCTCACCAGATTTTAAAGCCACAAGCAAAAAGTAAGAGCAAAGACAAAGAATACAGGTTTCTGCCTGGAACAGAGACTTGGCCCACATTAAGCTTTCCATACTATATGGAACTCCCCCCCTTCGATTTGGGATATGGAGCTGACTACACATCACCTCTTTCTCAAGTGGGAAAACTGTTTTGAGTGGAAACTTTCCAACAATTCCCTCAGTGCAGAAGACCATCCAAATGGGATCTGAATGAAAAGAGTGACCTTCTACAAAAGGTTTACCAAAATTTTCTTGGGGTGTCTTTAGCATAAACATTTTTAGCACAGAGGTCCCTGCAGTTTTCTCTGGGTGTCTTATCCCAAAGGATACCCTAAACACTCACTGGATCCTTGATATTGCCAGGGTAAACCAAATGGAATTGCCAATTCACCCACAAGGACAATTAGAAAGTAGGCTCATTTAGAGAAGCAACAAAGAATGTCAGCTACTTGTGGATTTTAGGCACTGGCAATCTCATCCTAAGAAATTGTAAGACACTTTGCTTTTACAAAAGACAAGTAGTTTGGGTTTATTTGAATGCAAAAAGAATAATATGAGCAATTCTACTCAGAGAGCAGTAATCTAATCATTCCAGATTTCTCACATGAAGCTTAATATCAATATTTACACAGGACTCAGTCATGCAGAATGGATCACTGGTTCTAAATCCCTCCTCTGGGTTGGATTTACTACCTGAGAGACCTTAGGCAAATCACTTCATTTTTCTGGACCTCAGTCTCTTCATCTGCATAATCAGAGGCTTGAATTAAATGATTTCTAAGCTCTGTTCCTAAGGTCTTCAGATCTGTGATACATTTTCAAATAGCTTGGGAGCTTTTAGAAAGGCTTCCTAGAAGGGGTGAGACCTCAGAAGCTGTGTGAATGAGGTGCTTTGTCAAGTAAGGTGAAGTTGGCTATTCTTGGGCTGATGGAGTCATTTGGCTGGAGGCTCTGGCTCTTTTGAGTGACTCTTTTCAAGGTTTCCCTAGGTTCTTTGAAGGAGGCTCCTCCACTGTTGAGGATCTATAATGGGAGGTAGCTTCCGGGTCACCCCTTTGTCATTACCTTCTCTGTTCAGACCATCATCTCTACTTTTTCCTCTTCCTCATCCCTAATCTGGGCTCTGCATCTGAATCCCTTGGCTTTGATAGGTGAGTCTATTTCTTTTTTCTAAAGAGCTCATAGTAACTGTCCTACAAATCACCTTGGCTGGATTTCTCACAAAACAAGCCCCCTAGGCTCAGCCAGGGAAGCCCGGAATGACAAATAGACCACATTCCATTCTCATGGTCCAGTCTCATAACTTTGGGCTGGCAATTATCTACAAGGCTGGGCTAAGGTCACTGAGCCAGGAGTTGGCAAGGTAGTTGGGAAGACTGAGTGCTCTGCTGCTGGATACTACTACCTCCTAGTAAATGTCACCTTCCAGCTGCTGCTTAGACTACATAGCCAGAGCTGCCAGAGAGGCTGTAGGGTCAGAGATATTGGTTGGACAGAGAACTCTCCTTCCAGAGAATGAGCGAATCTGTTCAGTCCACTTGTTTTTATTCTCTTCCATATGGCTCAGCCCTAGAGAGTGTGGAACTGTACTCTAAACTCAATTAGAAATTTAACAAACCTTATAAATCCTCCCCTGCCAGAGACTGATAAATCTCTGGTGCAGGGCTGGGCTTAGCACTTATCCATCTTGGGCTTAATGACCTCCCCAGCTTGATCTGGGGGAATGATCTAGGAATAGTGACAGCTCTAATTAGTGCAAAGGAGCCACTCCTCAGAGCAAGGTGAAGAAGAAAGAACATGCTTCCCAGGTAGTAGGCTTCTTGACATGGCTTTGTCCTTGCTCAGCCCCAGGTCAGGGTAGCCCCTTGAAGAGGAAGGACCCTGCGAGGGCTTCATAGCACTCAGGGAGAAGAGGATGGAAGACGGAGACAACTCTGCTGCTTTGGAATATGAACAATGCACCATGTTTATCATTGCTAACATTTACTAATTGTTGCATGGTCTGTAACATTTGGCATCATAGTTAGGCTGGCTGTTACATATATTATTGTTGTCTTGGAATAAAAGAGGATTTGGGTTCTATGTCAATTCGGCTTTGAATCTCAAATAACAGAAATAGTTACAACCACCTCTCGAGAAATTATGGAGTCATATCCAATAAATAGCATGCAAACCACAAGCAGAAAATAGTGATTCTCAAGAAAAAAACACAAGGAGATGTGCTTTCTTCTCACTACAAGCTTGGATCTCAATCTCAATCTGTATCTGGGAATTGAAGTTGCTCATGGAACCCATGTAATCAACCCAATTCCATTCAACAAATATTAATTAAATAGACCATCTCTTTTTATTTCCCTTAATTATATGCTAGGCATTGTGCTAGATGTTGGGGATACAAAGACAAAACCAAAATAAATACTGTTCCCAGGAGCTTGCATTCTGCTGGGAGAAAACAATATATCCAGAGTAAATGTGAAATGGATAAAAAATTACTTCAAAGTAATTACAAATTGAGGAGAGAGAGCACCAACAGTTGGGGGTGGGGTGTGGAATCCTCTTTCTGTAGAAGGGGACATCTGAGTTGAATCTTGGAGGTAGTGAAGGAATTCAACAGATAGAGCTGAATAGGGAGAGTATTCTAGCTGTGGGGGAGCAATCTGTGTAAAAGTATCAGAGAAAAGAGATGGAATTTCATATTGGCTGGAATATGAGGGATAGTAGTATGAAGTCAACCTGGAAAGATAGTTTGAAGTCAAGAGACTCTTGGAGATGGTCTCTACCCTCTCATCTTTCCTTTTTTGCTCCAGGTGCTAAAATTCCTGGTTATGGTGAAATACTAGACCACTCTCTTTTAGCTCAGGGAAGCTCTCTCTGGATCTGCAGAAACTTTAGGAGGACAGGTTGCTCCCATTTTTCTCTCTGACAATCTCAGCCCTGGCCAGTGAATTCAACATCAAGGACATAGTCACAGCAATAACTCTAGCCTGGGAATTGGGACATCTTGGTTCTGGTCTCAGCCCTTTTGACAATTCAGGGCATGACCCTTCTTAGGCCTCAGTCTCCTCCCTCATAAAATGGAAATGGTGACTTTTGTCTCTCTCTCCCTTTAGAGGGAGTCTAGGGCAGGCTGCTTTTCAGGCAGGGTCTGCATTACAGAGAGTTGTGTGCTAAGAAACTAACCATAGGACAGGATTCATGACTGAGAAGGAGCCCCTCCCCCAGCTTTGGCTCCCCCAGGAGGCCTGCTATTCTAGGATTGTTTTAAGGCAAAATTATTAAAGGTCTCAGGGGCCAAGTACCCACATAATCTACTTGGAAATAGCTGCCTTTGTCAGTGGCAGAGAAAATAAGAGAGTCATTCCTTCTCTCAGAGGTGAGTAAGTGCTTTCTGGCTCAGTCTCTCTTTCTCTCTCTCTCTCCTTTATATTTCTCCTTCTCTCCTTATTTCTCTTTCTTCCTCCTCTCCCTTTCCCTTCTCCCTTCTCCCTCCCCTTCACACAAAACACATTCCTTTTCTTTCTTTCCTTCTCATTCCTCTTTCTCCTCTTTCCTCTCCTATTCTTTCCTCTTCCTTTTGTTTTGCATTTCTTTCTCTTCCCATCTCCTCTTTCGCTTCCTCTCCTTTTCTCATCTTTCCTCTTTTTTCTTTTCTTTAATTTCCGCTTCCTCATATGCTCTCCTTTTCCCTTTCCTTTCTTCCTTCTCCCCTTTGCTACTCTCTCCTTCTTCCCTTTCTCTTCTTCTCCTTCTCTTTTTATTTGCCTTCCCCTTTTCCAACTTTCTTTTCTTCTCTACCCCTCTCTTTTCCTCCTCTTTTTCCTCCTTTTACCTATCCCTTCAATAGGATCTGTCTGATGGAATAGGATGCTTCTCAAAGTAGTGACCCTCTCATTATTAGAGACATTCAGGCAGATCTCTCTTATGGTTAGTTTTGAGAAAAGCCAAAAGCAGAGGGGAAAAAAGGGACAAGCTGGTTGGAACCTCTGTTACCACAAGATTATTAACATGAGAGATATGAGAATGAATTGGTTAACTATTTCACATATGCACCAGTATTGGCTTGTGAAGACTGAAGCAAGCCCTTTGTGTCACAGATATGATTCTAGAAGGACTGAGGGGTAATTTTACAGCAGAAGAATGATGGCCTCTAGAAACCTATTAAATTTGGAAGTAGAAAATTCATTGACAGTGAGACTTGTGATTGCAGAGCTATAACTAGGGTGGAGTGGCTGAGGCTTTGCTCTATAGTGCTGAATAGAGCTCTGAGAATACTTGCCTTCCTTCAACAGAAAGTAACCTCTGAATATAGCACCTAATTGTTAAGAATACTCCAATATACTTGTGATCTCATCAGTTTGAGAGCTTTCTCCAATGATGTATGTGGCAACTAGTCCATGCCTGCTCTTCTTGTTCAGCTTTCCACATCATCCCCAATGTTTGCTATAGAAGGTCTAACCAATGTTTTATTTATATGTCTTATTTATATTTTCCTGCCATCATGAGGATACTCTAGATGTCCATTTGTCATCCATTGCTTTCACCATGATTCTAGTCCATCTCTTTTGTCACATAATAACTTGATGACCTTCTTTACTCCTATTTTTCTTGAGAGTCCCTTATTGGTTAAATACTGCCCATCACATGCCTTTTCATTGCCTTCTAGGTGGCACTCATCTTGAGTTTTTCAAAGGCACTGGTATTTCAGGTCTTCTCATCATATATGAGTAAAATGTTTGTATTGAAAAGATGGGCTTTTGTAGATTCTGGCAAGTCCTTTGTGGTACACACTAACACTATCTTCTGGGAATTTTAGGGTCAGTGAAATGGTTTGCTTCCTCAAAGATGTCTATCTCACTCTCTCCTTTTCAACCATGGGTCCAACTCACCACCCCTTTGTATTGTTTGTCCCATACTTGGGTATATAGTACTATTGGATATACATACTATTGGACAAGCTCTATACAATCATATAAACATCATTTAGATATTGAAATCTGAGCAATAGACATCCTTCAGTCTTTCCCATGTAGATCAATGAGCCAAACTCCTTTGAGTAGTTTAAAAATTTCTTCCATAAGGATCTACACTATTTTGGAACTTGATGCAATGTCATTTGCAAGCAGGAGCATCTGGAAGACTCCATCTTCTATCAGAAATTCTTCCTTGATGTAGACTCTAGCCTGGATTTCCTCCATCACAGCAGCCAATAACTTTGATGAGCATATAGTTCCTTGTTTTATGCCTTACTTGATGGCTATTATTAGAGGGTCATTGAACTGGGTTATTGCTATTGTTACATCTTCTAAGGAATCTTGAATAATCTTCATTTATAGATGAGAGGCCCACTGTAAAAGAGCTTGTAAAGTGGTGCTTTTGTTCTCCTACATCTAATTCTTCTCTGTAATCAACAAATAATAAGTACAATAGAATCCTCTATTCTCTGCATCTTTCTCGAAATTGTGAAATTGTCAAGATGTGGTATACTCTATTATCATTTGTGGAACCCTGCTTACTCTTTATGAATACTGTCATTGAGATTGCCCTCAACTTGCAAATTGATGACTGTCAAGATTTTGTGCAAATAGGAAATAGAGGTTGATAGTTGTTGAAATTTTCTTAGTTGCCTTTTTTGGGGGTGGTATCGATAAGGTCTGAGATTTTGTATACTCACTTTCCCAGTTCTGGGCATTTTCAATGGCTATTCCCCATGTCTGAAATTCACCCTTTTCATCTCTTCTCTTCTCTTCTTCTTGGCTTCTTTCAGGTCCCAGCTGAAAACTCCTCTTTCTACAAGGAGTATTTTCTGATTCTCCTTAATTCTAGTGTCTTCCCTCTTTGATTATCTTTAATTTATTCTGAATATATATTGTTCAGACATTGGTGCTTGCATATTGTCTCCTCCTTGAGAATGTGAGCTCTTTGAAGGTGGGGACTTGTTTTTTGTCTTTCTTTGTATCCTTAGAGTTTAGCACAGTACCTGGCACACAATAGGCATCCAATAAATGCTTATTGATGGTTGACTAACTTATTGGTAATACCTTTGGTATTTTCCTCTCCTTTAGAAATATCTCTGGGAGAAGGAGTCATTGCCAAAGAGTCCTCTACTGGCAAATGCGATAGGTTTCTGGTGACCATCACTCTTTTAGTGTACAATTTCTAAGTTTTCTAGGATAGTATCTGTGTGTGACACAGAAGACTTGCTAGAATCTGCAAAGTTGCCAAGCATAATGCCTTAAAATAGGAAGCTTCCAGATGGTAGACTTCCTCCCTTTCCCTTCCTCGTTGGCTACAATCCAGGAATCAAGAAGTCTCGAAGTACACCTTATTATCCTCAAGGAGACCTGCTGCCAGAGCTTTCTATGGAACATGCTGAGTACTCTGAGACCCGAGTTTCAAGGTCAATGGTTTTAGCATGTGTCATTTATGCTGCATGTATATAATACCACAAAGGATATTGCCAGAGACTTTATTCTCTACCTGCTGTGGTTTAGATGGAGGTTATGTTTGCTTTTGGGCTATTGGTGACAACTCTATCATTCATTCCCATGTGCAGATGTCTCTTCAGTCCAACCTGAAACTGGGTAGTGAGATTTAGGGTACCTGTTCCTGTACCCTGTGCTAGTTCACAGATCCTCCAAGAATCTCTTCTCATTCTAAGGCTTCCTACCCTGCTGCCCACTTGCAGTTTTCCTTCAGTCACTATATGTTGTAATGCTTTGCACATAGAGGGGTTCTTGGCAAAACCTCTTTCGGATCATTCAAAGACCTCTCTGTCTGTCTTCCTTAATTGCCTTGGACTGGAAAAATGATTCACTGTGACTTTTTCTTAGATTTCCCAATCAGAATTATCTGGTGCCTTCTCTAGATCTTTGTGGAAGAGGTTTGGCAAGGGAGCTGGGCTGTACTTCTTCCTGCCATCTTGACTTTGCCTCCTTGCCTATTGAGCTATGCTTTAGAGCAGTGGTTCCCAAACTTTTTTGTCCTATCACCCCCTTTCCAGAAAAAAATTACTTAGCGACCCTGGAAGTTAATTTAAAAAAAATTTTTAATAGCAATTAATAGGAAAGATAAATGCACCTGTGTCCATCACCGCTCACCTGGATTGATGCAGCACCCACCAGGGGGCAGTGGCACCCACTTTGGGAATCACTGCTTTAAAGTTTCAGAAGATGGACTTGATTGAGAGGTCAATTAAAGGAGGACCATCACTTAACTTTAGATCAGAAAAATGCAGCTGGGAACAGATAAAAGTAGGATATTCAAGTCACCTATTTAGCCAGAGATTAGAGAGTTCTGTTATGATTAATGAAGAAGTACCCTATATGTCAAATCATTGAAAGATTGGGAAATTTGTCTGACTACAAAATGGCCCCCATGAATACACTACATCAAACTACCATTTGGGGGTTAGTCAGATATCCTGACAACCAGGAGAATAGAAGCAATGAAGACTCCAAGAAAAGCCTGGCCATCAGTTATAGATGGACAGCTGGTGCCTTATTAAGGCTCACATGGGGAGGTTCTAGATGAAGAATTGGATGAAAAAGAATTGCATGTTGGGATCTTCTTAAGGGTTGGAAAAATAACAAAAATAAATTATAACAGCTAGCATTTATTTAGTGCTTAAAAGTTTGTAAATCTCTTTGCAGATATCTCATTTGATCTTCACAATAGCCTTGGGAAGGAGGCATTTTTATTATCCTTATTTTATAGATGAGGAAACTGACATAAGTTAATTGCCCAAGGTCATAAAGATAGTGAGTGTTTGAGGCAGAATTAAAATAAAACCATTGTGGCAGATGGGTGACTCAGTGGATTGAGAGCCAGGCCTAGAGATGGGAGGTCCTAGGTTCAAAACTGGCCTCAGATACTTCCTAGCTGTGTGACCCTGGGCAAGTCACTTCACTCCCATTGCCTAGCCTTTACCGCTCTTCTGCCTTGGAACCAATGCCTGGTATTGATTATAAGATGGAAGGTAAGGTTTAAAAAAAACAACAAAAGAAACTCCTTACCTTCTGTCTTAGAATCAATATTTAGATAATTGTTCTAAGGGAGAAAAGCAATAATAGCTAGGTAATTGGGGTTTAGTGACTTGCTAAGGGTTATGCAGCTAGGATGTATCTAAGGTCAGATTTGAACCTGGGATCTCCCATCTATAAACCTGGCTTTCTATTCCCTGAGCCACCTAGTTGCCCCTTGAGGCAGAATTTTAGCCCAGGTCTCCTTGACCCCAGGCCCAGCATTCTTTCCACTGTGCCACCTCGCTGTCAAGATGGTCCCAATCTAAATCAAGAGCACAACCTTTTCTCTGACAAACACTCTAGTTGAGGAGGTCCCAAGGCAAATGAAGCAACTCATTAAGGGTTGGAGAGGGTGATATTCACCCTGGGTTGTCCGTGGGTCTGGCTTTGGGACTATAAATCAATTGGTCTAAGAATATCAAGGTTGTCAAATTGACAATGGGTTGCCATAGAGGGAAGGTCGTATGGTACAACCCTAGTTGAAGAAACAAAGACCTACCTTCAAACACTGCCTCCAATATTTGCTGTTTGACTCAGGGTGAGTTCGCTTGCTGTTACCTCAGTTTCTTCATCTATAAAATGAGGGAGTCATACTCTAGGACCTTTCAGCTCCCTTCTTTCTCTAAATCTTTGAGTCTATGATCCTCAGTGCCACGACTCTGTTCCATTTAGTGGGCTGGCATGATACTCCAAGGGAGAGAGAGAGTCACACTGGGATTCTCCTGCCTCCCACTCCTCAGAGGCACCAGCACCTATTTTATAGAGGAGAGATCTGAGGTTCAGAGAGGGGAAACAATTCATCCAAGGTTGCCTGAAGAATTAGTGGCAGAGACAAGATTGAAACCCAGGACCCTTGATTCTAAGTCCCATGTTCTTTTTAGTAGACCACACTGACTCCCTCATGGCTGTCTCTCTCTGGACCTAGCCTGATGGGGGAGCATCGCAGAGCCCTTGAGGTGCTCACAGGCCCTCCTTGATGGGGGTGGCTTCTCACTTGCCCTCCCTGGTTGGGGTTGCTCCTCACTGACTCCGGTGACCCCACCGACACTGAGCAACTCCACCTTGATGGTCATTGATCATGGGCAGCTCCTCAGTGGCCCAGAAGCTTCACTGCAGGTTCTTCCTTCCTTGATTCCCGCAGCTTATGCGTACTAAAGACAGTGCTGCTGCTGTAGCTGCCTCAGGTGATGGAGAGAGCCCCTTTCACCCTCCTCCCATCCTCCCCCTCCTACCCCCCATGCCTCTGGGGCTCTGAAGCAGCCTCTGGCCCAGGCTCTGGTAATTGGTTCCATCCTAGCCTCGTCCTCTGTGGCGGGAATGGGAAGGTTATAAATATTTTTATCTATAACTCACGATGAATAAAAATTTAATTACACTGAAAAATTTAAATTTCATAAGAAATAAATATTAATCCTGGGAGAGTGACTTTTGTGGGAAGTTAACTTTCAAATGTCGTCAGTCTGTAGGAGGTGGGAGGAGGTGGGAAGAGGGAAGAAGGATCTGAGGGTTTGGGGTCTGGGGCCTAGAACCTGGGGTTCAGCTGATTCTGACTCTGATCTTGGGGGGAAGCAGGGACACATGTCCTCTTTTTAGCTATTTCCCACTGCCTCTCCCCCGATCCAGGAGGCTTTACCCTGGTGCTCTGTCTAAAGGTTTAAACCAGTGTTCCCTTTCTGATACCTCAGGGATGTCCTGGACCATATCTGTTCCCATTTTCAGTCACTGTTGTTTGGGCTCAGGAGGGAGACACAGATACCGTTCTCAGATCAGTGTTCTTGACTGCTCCTAGCCTCAACTGTCTCCTTATCAGTGTCTCTCCAACCCTTAAAAAACCCCTTACCTTCTGTCTTAGAATCAATACTATGTATTGGCTCCAAGGCAGAAGAGTGGTAAGGGATAGGCAATGGGGGTGCAGTGACTTGCCCAGGGTCATGCAGCTAGGAAGTGTCTGAGGCCAGATTTGAACCTAGGACTTCCTGTCTCTAGGCCTGGCTCTCTTATCCACTGAGCCACCCAATTGCCCAGCCCCAACCCTTTTTATATGGAAAAAAGAGCCTTGAACTAGGAGTCAGTAGACCTATGTTAGGGTTCTGCTGCTAGCATGCTGTGTGACTTTGGGCAAGTCCTTTCCCTTCCCTTGACCTCAATTTTCTCTTCTAGAAAATGAAAAGGTTGGATGAGACACTGAGAGATATTTTGATATTAATGCAAAAACTTTCTCTGTGAATTTGAGGGGAGAGGGAGAGAAAGGATTAGGGTGAAGACTTCATGCTTCCAAATTCCTCCCATCTTCCTTTACCTCAAGGGCAGAACCATAACTAGAAATCTCTTCACCTGGACCAAGAAGTCTGAAAGGAGTCTAGGTGTCAGTAGCTTGGACACTGGGGGAAAGGAGGAAGAAATAATCCCCTCTCCCCATCCTTGGGACATCTTGAGATTTCTTTTCAGCTGAAAACAAAGCCACAGAAGGGAAAAACCAAAACAAAACAGTTTCTCCTGCCCAGAATAGAAATGGGTTGGCTGGAAATTAGGTGCCCAGAGCTGAGATGGGAGAAAGGGTACCAGCAGACAAGACAATGGTGGGAAAGCTCACTATCACCACAGACACCAGTGGCAGGGTTGGGCAGGGGAAGGAGTACTCCTAGGAAAGGGCTGCTGGTGCCTTCAAATTTGCTTCCCTGGAGGAAATCTCCAGTTGCTCTGCCCTAGCTTCTGCCTTGCCCAAAATTATTTCAGCCCTTCGGGACTCTCTGGTGGTGACCTGGGCAGTGTTGTATGGTGGCAAAAACGCTGAGTTTTGAGACAGAGGACCCGGGCTTGAATCCCAGCCTGGCAACATACTTCTCTATGTGTGACCTTGTACAAGGCTCCGAAACTTTCTAGACCTCAGTTTCCTTATCTGCCAAAGGAAGGGATGAAACTTGGCCATTTCTGAGATTCCTCCTCATTCTAAAATCTATGATTCCAAGACCAACCTTGATAGCTGTGCCAGTGAAGCTCAGGGCTCCCGAACTTTTTGCTGGATGGGTAGCCCTTTGGTTTGGGAGAGTCTAGAGTTCATGTTCTTTGAGACAGCTCTCGTATTTTATACATCCATTTAATTCTCTAGGGCTGTGGGCGATGGGCTAGGGGCAATGATGGCGCTGGGATTTCAGGTAACAGTGTTGGATTGGATGGAGGTAAGGGAGATCTTTTTGGCTTGATGGGCTTTTCCATACCTCCATTACTCTTTGTCAGTGTCTACTTTGTCACTGTTTTATCTGCTTTAGCATCCTGCCCAGGAGATCTCAAAGGGCAAAAGTGTTTTATTTGAATGTTACAAACAGATCTGGTTATCTTCAAAAATCTTTTTTTGGGGGGCATCTAGGTAGCACATCATGCCTGGAGTCAAGAGATCCTGGGTTCAAACTTCCTAGCTGGGTGACCCTGGGCAAATCATTTAGCCTTGATTGCCTAGAACTTATTACTCTTCTTTCTTAGAACTGACACCAAGACAGAGAATGAGGGTTAAAAAAGTCTTTTCAGACAAGTTCCATTCCACTGATGGTTAAAATGGAGGCTTGTCACTGTAATCAAATTTCTGTTTTCTTGAAGTGATGACAGTGAGTAGAGAGAAAACTGGGTTTGGAATCAGGAAAACCTAAATTTGAATCCTGTCTCAAATATTTTTGAGCTGTGAGAACCTGAGAAAGTTCCTAAACCTTTTTGAGCCTCAGTTTCCCAGCTTATAAGTTAAGGATAATTGTAGCACTTACCACAAGGGGTTGTGAAAGTCTTATGAGACAATATAAATAAAATTCTCCAAGAGCTATAAAAATGTCAGCTATCATTATTATTAAGGGTTTGGAGGATTGTGTGTTAGAATATAAATATGGAATTCTGCATATTTTAAAAATTTAAGGGGAGCCACAGCTTGCCATGACCAAAGAATGAAGGACACCATGGCCAGAGCACTAGTATTTTCTCTGCTTAGTGACCTCTAGGAGAGACAGGGGATAGAGCATTGGACCTAGAATTGGGAAGACCCGAGTTCAAATCCTGCCTTAGATATTTATTAGTTAGTTTTAGAACCCTACGAGTCATTTCACTTCTCTCACTTGTAAAATGGTGTAATAATGGATCCCAGAGTTGTTTTTTTCCCCCTCTGGGTTATACCCGTATTATCACTCAATACCTATTTCCATATTATTCTTTTTTGTAATAGAATAATCTTTTAAAAAACCAAAGCCCCACATCCTATACCCATATAAACAAGTGATAAATCATTTGTTTTTCTTCTGCATTTCTCTTCCCACAGACCAGAGTTGCTTTAAAGATCAAATGTGATATCATAGAATTTAGCAAGCAAAGTTCCACGGCTCTCACATGGTGGTACAGTGGGGTGACTGTACAGAAAAGTTTGTTGAAGATTTACTTGTTATCAAGTATTATTTGATCATCATTTCTGAAAATGATTCAAGTGTTATTAATAAACGAGGTTGAATAAAAGATACAAATTAAAAGCTTACCAAAGCCAGCAAAAAAAAGTGATGATATATAAATGTTTCACAAAACTTAAAATATTTTAGAAATGCTATTAGCATGTATTGAATTCGAATTCTGCTTTTGGTACTAATTCACTATGTAATGCTGGGCAAGTCACTTACCTTGGAGCCCATCAGCAGAGTGTCTGAGAAGTCTTAGGACCAGACGAAGCCTTCATGGCTTCAAATGGATGGTTTTAAGCTGTTAAAGCTTAATTCTACACGGAGACATCTGGGACTCCTGGGCTAAGTACATACAATTGCTCTGAGGAGCGCCCACTCCCATGATGCTTTGGCTGAGCCCCCAGCTCTCCTGAGGGGCCTGAACAGGCCGGGAAGCCCGGGGAGTCCCAGCGGCTCGTTTGGATGAAGGCCGAGCTGATGGAGGCGGCCCATTGCTGGGAACCGAGGGATTGATTATTGGGGTGTTTGCTTTTTACAATAATGGTTGTGGGAGAAATAGAACAGAGGAACAGGACGGGGTTTTGCCTTCATCCTGCCTGTTTTGGGAGTCCCCTCCACAAGGAAGCACAGTTTGTGGCCCAGAAGCCAGAGAAGCAGAGACAATGTGCAGGCTGGTACTGAGGGCCTGTCTGTGGTAGAGGCTGGGATTGAGGGCCTGTCTGTGGTAGAGGCTGGGACTGAGGGCCTGTCTGTGGTAGAGGCTGGGACTGAGGGCCTGTCTGTGGTAGAGGCTGGGATTGAGGGCCTGTGCTGTGGTAGAGGCTGGGACTGAGGGCCTCTGTTTGTGGTAGAGGCTGGGAATGAGGGCCTGTCTATGGTAGAGGCTGGGATTGAGGGCCTCTGCTATGGTAGAGGCTGGGACTGAGGGCCTCTGTTTGTGGTAGAGGCTGGGACTGAGGGCCTGTCTGTGGTAGAGGCTGGGACTGAGGACCTGTCTGTGGTAGAGGCTGGGACTGAGGGTCTATCTGTGGTAGAGGCTGGGACTGAGGGCCTGTCTGTGGTAGAGGCTGGGATTGAGGGCCTCTGTTTGTGGTAGAGGCTGGTACTGAGGGCCTGTCTGTGGTAGAGGCTGGGACTGAGGGCCTTTGTGTGTGATAGAGACAGGGTGGTTGCAGTAACAGGAGATCCTGGATATCCAGTAGTGTCAGGAGAAGGTCCTCCTTCATCAGCTGAGCCAGGAATAACAACCACAGCAAACAACCATGCTAACCAATTACCAATGCTAAAAAAAAAAAAAAAAAAAAAGCATTTTTTTATGATTTACATGACAAAACGCTCCCTCTAAGAAGCAGTGGAATATCAGGGGCAGCAGATGGTCAAGTGGATGATTTGGAGTTAGGAAGACCTGAGTTCAAATCTGACCTTGGACATTTTCTAACTGTGTGACCACAGGCAAGTTGCTTGACCCCTTCCTGCCTCGGTTTCCTGTGAAATGGGGATAATAGCAGTACCTAGCATCCAGGTAATTGTGAAGATGAATGAGATAATAATTGCAAATTGCTTAGCATAATGCCTGACTCACAGTAAATGCTATAGAAACATTAGCTGTTATTATTATTATTGGAGACAGAGACATTAATTTGGGATGAAGGAGACCTGGGAAGACAGGAAGAAAGGAAAGAAAGAACCATTTATTAAATGCCAATTAGGTGACAAATGCTGTTAAGAAGAACTTTATGAATATCTCATTTGAACCTCACAACAATCCTGGAAGGTTATTTTAATGATCTATTATAGAGGGAGATACTATGCTATAATTATATACATATAATACTCTATTATTGGCTATTATTATGCCCATTTTACAGTTGAGGAAACTGAGGCAGACAGAGGTTAAGTGACTTGCTCAGGGTCACACAGCTAGCAAGCATCTGAGGCTGGATTTGAATCCAAGTCTTCCACTGCTCTATCTCCTGAGTTACCTAGCTGTGTCCCCTGGGTTGAAGGTCAAATCCCTCCGAGGCGTTCCAAGATGGGCAAGACGCTTCACTGATGAGAACTTCCATTCCCCCATCTGTGAATCAGAGATAATAATTCTCACTCTGGCTACCTCAGCAGTGAAGCAAGCACTTTGGAAATCTAAAATCTTTAGAGGAATGTGAAGCCTAATTATTACTTGCTTGAAGATGGTACTTATGACATCCATTCTCTCAATTTATCTTTACAACAGCCTCAGATCAAGGATTATTATCCTCGTGTTATAGATGAAAAAATGGAACCTTTAGGAGGAAAAGAGACTCCCCATTATCACATACTTTGTTCACAGGGTGATAGCTGCTCCATAACTAACTCTGTAGCTCCTTCAACCCCCTCTTTTAACAACTGGGGAAATGGAGACCCAGGGAAAGGAAATGACTGGCTTGAGTTCATAGAGCAAGCTGTAAGCAGATCCAGGATTTGGACTTGGGTCTTCCAAATATTGGTTTAGCTTCTTTCCACTGAATCATTCTGCTGGTCCTCGTGTCTCCTCCTCTCTGCCCTCAGACCTCCAATGGTGCCCACTCTTCTATCACATCCTGGTCTCTTTCGGTTGGGCACTGGCTGGGAGACACAGGGGGATTGGAGAGAGGGTCAGGCCAGAATAGAGTTCCAGAGACCTACCAGGGGCTTTTTGTCCCTGTGTGGCAGGTGGGCTGTGTAAGGCTGGCTACTTCCCAATGATGGGATGCTTTTATTTTTTTTTCCTATTAAAATGTTACATTTGTTTTGCCTTTTAGTATCTTCGCTCATTAAAAACAATATTATCCCCATAAATATGCCTTGTGCTGTAAAAGCTTGTCCGCTCTATTTTTCTCCCTAATTGAGACACTTGGCTTTGATTTGCACGTCGGCCTGGATCATGCGCCTGCCGAGCTGATTAATTTTCAATTAATGTTCCCGAGTGGCTCGGTCAGAGCGGCTGCAGATACTGGTCGGCTCTCATTCTCAGCACTCTCACATGCCCTTCATCCACTCCCTGGGAGGCTCTGCTCCAAGAAAGCAATGTTATATGAGGGAAAGACCACTGAACTCAGAGCCAAGAGAATTGGATTCTTCTCTTCACTCTACTGATTATTTGAGGTGTGACCTTGGTTAAGTCACTTCCTCTCCATGGGCTTCAGTTTACCCACCTGATAACATGAGAAATAGATAATTCTAGATATGACAGTCTTTGGATATATGATTTTACTTCAAACCTAGCCAGACTAGAGTTCTCTGTCCATATTTATTTTGAAGAAAGGGGCAGGAGGTGCCTTCTAGCCCCAGCACAGGCTGAAGTGTTACTTGAATTGTACTGAGTTGTAGAAGCATCACATTAGATTTAGATAGACTTCTTTTTATGGCACAAAAGTACTCTGTAGGCATTATCTCAATAACAGAATCTCAGGATGAGAAGGGATTATCTAGGCTAATCAGTACATGAACAAGAATCTTCCTTATCAATAAATCAAAGAACTGCCATGACTGGCTCTGTGCTAGATGCTAGGGCTACATGTGCACAGACCAAAAACAATAGATAGCTACTCTAGGGGAGTATACCTATTCAACAAGTGATCCCACAGCCTTTGCCTGGGGCCATCTAATGAGAGGGAAGCTACTACCTTACGTCTTATGGCAGCCTGTTCTACTTTCAGACACTTCTCATTGCTAGGAAGTTTTTTTCCCCCTACATTGAGTTTACGTTTATCTTTTTTTCTTCTTGCCAAATTAAGTCAGTGAATAAATACTTATTTCACTCCTAGGTGTCAAGCAGTGGGCTAAATTGGATATGCAAAGAAAAGCAAAAGACAGGCTGCTTTCAAGGAGAGCACAGTCTAATGGGAGAAACAGCATGCAATCAACTAGGTACAAATAGGTTAATACACACAATTGATTTGAGATAATAAATAGAAGGAGAAACAAGCATCAAGGGGGATCAGGAAAATATTTTTTTTGTGGGAGGGATTTTGGTTTAGAAGTCAGGGAAACAAGAGAATTCAGGAGATGGAGATGAATTGGGAGGGAGGAAATTCCAGACATGAAGAGCAGGCAGTGAAAATGGATGGAGTTCAGTGAGGGGCAGTAAGGTAGTTCCAGACCTGGAGTTGGGGGGATCTGGGTTCCTATATGGCCTCAGACACTTCCTAGCTATGTAACCTTAGTCACTTAACTCCAATCGTCTAGCTCTTACCTTTCTTCTACCTTGAAATCAAGACATATCCATTCTAAGACAGAAGGTAAGGCTTTTTAAAAAATGCATTAACTCTGGCCTCAGACACTTCCTAGCTATGTAGCCCTGGGCAGGTCACCTAACCCTTGTTGCCTAGACCTTACTACTCTTCTGTCTTAGAACCAATAGATAGTATTGGTTCTAAGACAGAAGGTAGTGTTTTAAAAAATGCATGGAATTGTGAGGTGGCATGTCTTGTGCAAGGAACAGCAAGGAGTACAGTGTCATTGGTTTGCAGAGTGTCACTGGATAGCAACTTTCACCCATTAGTCCTAGTTCTGCCCTTTAGGGTCAAGCAGATCAAGTCTAACTCTTCTTTCCCATAACAGTTCTTCAAATATTTGAAGCCTGGTGTCTTTTTCCTCCCCCTCTTCCAAATCTCTTTTCCAGATTCAATGTCTCCAATTCCTTCAAATGTAAGTTTCATATGATCTTGAGTCTTTCCTAATGGATCTCCCCTGGACACTCCCAGGTTATCAATGTCTTCCTAAAATGGGTGGCCAGAACCAAGTAATATTCTAGCTGCTGTATGATCAGTGGGCAGTCCACTGGAACTATCCTTCTTAGATGATATGCCTCTCCTAATGTAGCTGAAGTGTGCATTAGCTATGTTAGTTCCATATCTCATGTTAACTCATGTTAAACTTGCAGTCCACTAAGACCATAAGAGTTTACTGAATCCTCACGACAGCCTTATGATGTAGATAGTATAAGCATTATAAGTCTCTATGCAGATGAGAACATTGAAGTTTAGAGAACTGGGTAATATAGTGGGTAGAATTCTAGACCCGAGGTCAGGAAAACCCAAGTTAAATCTGGTATTGGATACTTCTAGTTGTGCAACTTTGGATAAGTAACTTAAGCTCTGCTGGCCTAAGTTTCCTCAAATGTAAATTAGGAGATAATATTACTTACCTCACAGAATGATTGTGAGGATCAAGTGAAATAATATTTGTAAAATGCTTTGCAAACCTTGAAGTGCTACATTCATGCTATTGTTAACATTGTCATAAGAATAATTATTCCTACAGTAAGTGATTTGCCTAGGGTTGAGTGAATGCTGGAGTTGGGATTCAAATCAAAGCTTTCTAATTTTAAGGCCAATACTCTTTCCTCTGTACCATGCTATAAATGGTGGCTGAAGTTAGGGGGAGGAGTTAAGGAATTAAGTCTGTCCCCAGCTCCCCAATTTCTCTAGACTTTCCCCCTTCAGTTGGTTTTGTGGAATTGCTAGACAAGAATTTGGAACTAAACTGGTCTGGCTCTATATACTGTCCATGGTGCTGATTCAGACAAGCTCCAGGAACTGTACAGCGGCTATTACCACTTAGGTTGGGCTTGGAGCTTTCTATGCTGGTCACAAACAGAACTGCCCATAAAGGTAGTTTTATTTAGTTATTTAGTTATCACTGACAGCAGACTTCTCCTCCAAGTGCTGAAGATTTCTTCAGACTGGGAACTATGACTTTGAGGGCACACTGGGAGGAATTACCCTGCTAGGGATGATGACTCTGCTTCTGACCCAATTGTGTCTGGGAGCTATAACTGGTACCTTTGGTGCTGCAAAGTGTGTGCATTCTACTTCCTGGTCAAGGCTGAATGTACTGGTTAAGGGCATATGCTCTCCTGGGAAAGCAAGATTTTCATGGGGTCCCCATGAAGCAAGACTGTTCATGTGTGTGAATCATGTTTGTGTGTGTGTGTGTGCATTGGGTGGGGGTGGTTCCCAGGAACTAGGACCTGCTTCTGGTTCATATTGACAGTGAAGGTGTTTGGGAATGAGTGGTGCATATTTGACCAGTCATTTCTTAGAAGCCTGCCTGAATCTGAATGTTCTGAATCTCTGTCTTGTTCTATTAGCTGAACAGGGAGTAATATAGGAGACTTACACCCTTAGATTTCTGGGCTCTGGGATGAAATGTCCAACTCTATTCCAGTTCTAGTGCCTCCATGTTTCTCACTAGGAGGGGAAATCTTTTCCTCTGTACTTCTCTCTCTGACCCTTTCCCCGATCTAGGTGGCATTAGCTGCTCACCTGCCAGAGGGAAATCAGAAACTCAGGTGTGGATACTGGAGAGTTGCCTAGGTTGTGTTTGGGAGAGAGGAGTGTATGGGGTAGGGGGGAGACAGTTGTAGTAAAAGAGATGAAGGGAGAAAGGCTGAGGGAGCTCATGGACCTGACAGTTAATTAAAATCTCCTAGAGAGCTTCTATCCTGAGCTGGGTAAGAACCATGATAGAAGGCAGTGGTGCACGTGGGTGCTTTTGGGCATCAGGCTCATCAGTCACCCTTGAGGTGGGGGTGGGTAGTGGGTGGGGCTGCTGCTCCCAGCTGGAATACAGCCACCTCCTCCAAAACATTTCCCTATCATTCCTATAATAGCGTCTGTCATCACTCCTGACAGGCTGGCCATTAAGTCTTTGGCAAAATTGTAAGAATTATTAACATATGAGATTTTTATGCTATTTGACAGCTGTCGACTCCTTCAGAATTCACAGTCCTTCCCCTTCCCCCAATTTCTCCCCCCTCCCCAGCTTTCCCTGCTGTCCCCTCCTCCCTTTTGACAGAAGGTGTCTTTTACTCTTCTCTCTCCCTTTCCCCTCCGGGGGATGGATTCTGGGAGGCTGTGTTTTCATGGAGTGTCATCAGCTCACTCCGACATTTTAAAAGAGTTTGACCCTTCCAACGTAATTTTTCCTAGACTCCCTACCCTCAAGGCAAGGCTATGCTACATCAAATCCCTAACTGCTGGGGAATCTGTTTTTTTGAAGTATATATTTTATCTATATTATTTATTTATTTACTTTACTAATTACATGGAATAACAAATTTCCATACAAGTTAGTTATGTGATGAATTTATCTCCTTCCCTTCCCTTCCTCCTCCCAGTGCTGTCCAGGGATTTGATCTGGGTATTATGCAAAATGTATTTTCATATTGTTAATTTTTTAAGTGAGTAATCTCATAAAACCAAAACCCCCAAACATAAACTCAAATAAACAAGCGAAAAATCATATGCTTTCATCTGCATTCTGACTCCAACAGTTCTTTCTCTGGAGGTGGATAGCAATCTCTGTCAGAAGTCCCTCAGAATTGTCCTGGATTTTTTTTTAACAAACAAAAAACCCCACTACAAAAGCAATAGATAGATAGCATTTACTACCCACTGACTATGTTCCAGGCACTTTGAAAAATTCTGGGGGATACAAATGCAAACAAACAAGATAGTACTTTCAAGTTTACATTTCACCAGAAGACTATACATAGAAACTGAGTGGGGTTGGGGAGGGATGCTAGCAAGAAGGGAGCAAGGCTTCTGGTGAGAAGATAGAGAAGTCTAGAGAGTGAGCCAATCCAGGAGTGAAGGGAGCATGGCCTTTGCCCTTCATGAAATGGTGCACTGGGCATCACTAACTAGTCCAAACCAGATGTGAACAGAAATCCACTCTTCAGTATACTGAACAAGTATGGGCTTTTCTTGTGGACTTCCAGTAAAAGGGAGTCCATTCTCTTGGAAACAGGTTGTTCTGCTTTTGGAGTGCTCTCATTGAGAAGTGTTTCCTTAAAGCAAGTGTACACTTCCTCTTTGTAGCTTTTCCTCCCTCATCCCCACCCTAATTGTTCCCATCAGAATATGAAGTCTCAAGGCAGAAGTATTGTTAGGGTGGTAAGTCTCCCTTCTGACCCAATCCAATAGATATTTTTTAAGTGTCTACTAAATGCAAAGCAATGGGAGTCAATGCAAAAATTGTCTCCCAAGCCCAAATGTCGTCATGGCTAGGAACTGAAGCAACCAGGAAATAGTGAAAAAAATCTCTGACCTTGGAGCTAGAAGATCTGAATTAAAGTCTGAGTACTTATATTTATTAGAGGTATATCCTTGATCTGAGCCTCAATTTCCTCAACTGTCAAAATGGAATATTTGCATGACATCCTTCACAGATTATTTTTTAGAGAGGAAAGAACTTTGTAAATCTTAATATAAAAAAGGGAGTTGTCTTGCCTAACATCTAACTTGCTGCACCATATGCCTGCATCCTCTCTAGGGCCTTAGTGAAGCTAGGGGTTATGTGGAAGGGGTAAACTTTAGAGGTGTGTGAGGAGAAATAGAGAAGCCCCCAGGGGCTGATGACAGGTGTTGGCTAATAGAACTTAACTGTCTCAACATATTATTTGACTTTTTTCTGAAGAGCTCCATCTGTGACCTGAGTTCTGGTCAGGATGTTGATAGGCTGGAGAACATCCAGAGGAAGGCAGCCAGGATGGTGAAGGGCCTTGAATCCTTGCCATGGGAAGATTGGTTGAAGGAACTGGGAATGTCTAGTCTGGGGAAGAGAAGACATTTTGGGGCACATGGGAGCTGTCTTCAAGTCTCTGAAGGACTGTTGTTACAAGGAAGAGGAATTAGACATGTTCTGATTAGTCCCAGAAGGCAGAAATAGGAACCACTAGGGTGGGAATAGAGAGAGAAAAACTACAAAGAAGCAAATTTATACTTGATTTCAAGGAAACACTTTCTCATAATGAAAGCTCTTCACAAATGGAATGGACTGCTTCAAGAGGGAATGAACTTCTCACTGGAGGTTCTCCAGAAAAGCCCATATGACCACTTGTGGGATGGAAATGAAGAGTGGATTTTTTCTTAGACCTGGGTTGGGCTAGTTGGCTCTGAGGCCCCTTTCAGCTCTGAGAATCTTTGATTCTGGGATTCTGATTCTGCCACTCTGACTATCTTTAGACTTGCTTTGGAAGGCAGTGAAGGACATTGAAGATTATCTTCACTTTGTAAACGAGGAAACCATGGCCCAGGCATGACTCGGTGGCATAGACTGCCATGATGCTCTCATATATGGGGATTTAGGTCTGTTGACAGCTTTAAAAAATCCTTACCTTCTCTGTTGGAATCAATACTAAGTATTGGTTCCAAGGCAGAAGGGTGGTAAGGGCTAGGTAACTGGGTAACTTGCTCAGATTCACACAGCTAGTGTCTGAGGTTAGATTCGAACCCAGGACTGCCTGCCTCTGGGTCTGGTTCTCAATCCATTGAACCATCTAGCTGCCTGACTGCTTTTTTTTCTTCCAACAATCTGACCAGAACCTTAGCTGGGATTTTTAATTTCTTCCAACTCTTCTCCTTCTAAATCAGTCAAGGAAATTATATAAAGTTTGATCTGGAGTTAGGAATATCTGGCTTCTGATTTTGTCTTAAACACCTATTGGTTGTGTGACTCTGGGCAAAGGTCACCTCTTTAAACCATATTCATCTGTAAAATGAAGATAATAATAGCCCCTACCTCTGAGTTCTTTTGAGGGTTAAATGAGAAAATGACCTAGAGTTTGGAGAACCTGGATTCAAATCTGGCCTCAAATACTTCCTAGCTGTGTGACCCTGGGCAAGTCACTTAACCCTGATTGCCTAGTCCTTGATGCTCTTCTGTTTTAGAATTGATATTAAGACAGAAGATAAGGGTTAAAAATGTATGTAGACCTATAACCTATAAAAAGCTGTGTAAATATGAATGATTATTTATTATGGGGAGGACTGGAGAGGAGGTCTCTAGGGGTTCCAGGAAATCATTTTTGCTGTCTGGGTCTCAGTTTTCTCATTTGCAAAATGAGAATAATTATCCTTTCTCATTGGGCCATTATTAGGAGCCAATGAGGTAATGAATAGGTGGGTGAGGGATTTGTAAACTGTGAAGCCTTGTGTAAATGTCAGATTTTCCTTGGGGGAGGCTAGACCCTTTGTTACAGAATCCGGGGCTCCTTTTGGTAGGGCATAGAGAGCAGGGAAGATGAGGAAGGTGAATTTAAAAGAGATCTTCCTGGCTTGCCCCTCAGTCTTCCCCCATTGCCTGCTCTGTGAGTTTGGGGCTGTGTTGGAGAAGAACAGATGGGCTCCCTGTGGGCTCCTGGGCTGCCGGCAGCAGGTAGCTAATCCACTTTTATCTCGTTACAGTGACAGCCACCCTGTTAAATGGAATGGACTATTGATTTGGGGCTCACTTCCAGCCAAAGTATTTTCCATCACGGGCCTGAGTAGAATAGGAGAAAAGCAACACTGATTAACTCCAGTGCCAGTCAGGGAGAGTGGAAACAGGCGAGAGGAGGACGAGGGCTTGCTGGCAGTGCTGGAGGAGGCAGGGGTGCCAGGCCTTTTGTAGGCTAGATGCAGGATAAGTCTTGGACTTTGATACCCTGAGAAGGTGCTAAATTTGGGCATAGTCTTAGCTGTTCTCTCACCCCTTATGATCCCCACTGTCCTTATTGGCTAACATTTATACAGTGTTTGAAGATCTGCAATTTCCTGTTCATACCACTTGGGCAGCTAGGTGGTACAGCGGATAGAACACTGGGCTTGGAATCAGAAAGACTCATTTTACCAGCTGTGTGATCCTGGGCAAGACACTTAACTCTGTTTGCCTCAGTTTTTTAATTATAAAATGAGCTGGAGAAGGAAATGACAAACCACTTTAGTATCTTTGTATGATAGTGAGGATGACTGACTACATTAGAGCTGAGGAGGAGCATGAGTCCTCTTTGTCCCATGCCTGGGGTACTAGGGAGGGAAAGGGGGAAAGAAGGAGAAGGAAAGAAATGGGGGAGAGAGAAGAGGGGGAAGGGAGAGAGAGAGGAAGAGAGAGAGGGAGAGAGAGAGGGAGAGAGAGAGAGAGAGAGAGAGAGAGGGAGAGGGTGAGAGTGAGCTACCTGTTTATTTCCTGTGGTTACCCTGTTTGCCCAGGGGTCTCTGGGCAAGAAGAGGAAAGGTCAAAAGACAATAGAATTTACAGGATTGTGGATATGAAAGGGACTGCAGAGGTCATCCCTTCTAGTCCAACCTCTCTTCATTTTTCAGATCATAAATCTAGAACTGGGCAGGATCTTGGAGGTCTTGCTAATGAACTTTGGTCTTCTCACACCTGCCATTTTTATAGATAAGGAAGGAGAAGCCCTAGGAAGTGTAATGATTTACCTAAGTTCCTACAGAGAGTAAATAGAAGAGCTGGGATTTGAAACCAGCTTCCCTTTGACATGAAATCCATTACTTTCTACTACACTTTGAGGTCTTTTGGTTAGGTGGTCAGAAATCTGAATAAATTGAATACAACTGAATTTTCTTTCCTTGGTCTAAATATCTTTAGGTCTATTTATGTCAGGATCCCTTAGGCTCTAGGCATAAATGATTCCATTAGGGGAAGAAAGTAGGGAGGTATCTAGGGACTGATGTGACTATGTAGACCTTTTGGTTGAGCTTGAAAAGGACATATACTTAAAAAAACATTATCTTCTATCTTAGACTCAATACTTTGTATTGATTCCAAGGCAGAAGAGTAGGCAATGGAGGTTAAATAACTTGCCCAGAGTCACACAACTAGGAAGTGTCTGAGGCCCGATTTGAACTCAGGACTTCCCATCTCTAGGCTTGACTTTCAATCCACTGAGCCACCTAGCTGCCCCTGGACCTATACTTTCAGTAAGGGTATCTAACTAAAGTAAAAACAAATGCAAGAATGTAGAAAGAAGATACTTAAGACTGAAGATCAGAAAGAACTCAGACTGAAAAATTATGACAAGAAGGAATTTTAAGGACATATTTAGATCAAGGAGAACAAGAAATAGAGGTCACAGCTTGGCAAAGATGTTGTTATTTTACCAAGGAAGGTAGAGTCTCTAACTTTCATTTTGTTTCTATCTTCTCTATGAAAGATTGTTATCTCATCAAACTGGAGAGGATGGACAAACATGAGCTAAGTAGGAATTGATGATAAGCACAGAACTAAATTAAAGTTACCAGGCTAGGATGAGTTATATTTTAGAGCACTAAAACATGTGAATATGTTTGATGAGCTGCTGTTGGTGATCTTTGAGGAATTATAAAGAAAGTAGAAGGTTTGTGGGAGCATAGAATATAGAAGGGATATAGAAGTAGATATAGAAAGGACCTTATAGGTCATCTGGTCCAATCCTCTTACTTTATAGATGAGAAAATTGAGTTCCAGAAAGACCCCAGGTCATACAGGTAGTAAGTGGCAGGATTTGAACATGAGTCCATTGCTCTGGCAAAGTGAAATAAACAAGACCATAGGAATAACATGCCCAATTGTAAGTCAATAAGAAGCATTTCTTAGGTACTTACTATGTGTCAGGCATTATGCCAAGTGCTGGAGAGACAAAGAAGGCAAAAGATGGTTTCTGTTCTTAATATACAATATATGAAGACAATTTCAAATGACAATGAAACTCAGGTCAAAAACATTGGATGACTTTGTTACTAACTTGTTGAGCATTCATTGATCTTTTCTTGTAACAAACAAAAAAGACTAAAATTTAAATTATTTACTTTTTATTACTTTTTTTTTTACTCTTTAAATTTTTTTTACTCTTTGAGGTTTTGCATCACTGTTTTCAGGGATTATTCATAGTGAGGGATTCAACAGCTGTGGGTGTTGAAGGTGCTGAGTGTTTGCATCACATGTCAAAACACATCTTACCCTTAATGATGATATGATGAAAAGAAAGACCAAATCCACAGCCTGGGATGTCCAGATTTTTTTCTGGAAGAGACACTATTGGCTAGTAAACCATTGACAACATTCTAGAGGAGAGAATTGAACATTTTCATTGTGTTCTGGAACTGAGATTCCCCAAAAGTGTAGAGGTAAATTCAAGTCACCAGACTTGGACACTGAAAAGAATATGAGCATGTGATTGCTTAGCTGTTGTTGAGAGTCACTGAAGAATTATGGGGGGAAAGAAGAGGTGCTGTGGGATGAGGCATAGAATTCAGATCTAGAAAAGACTTTAAAAACCATCTATTCAATACTATTAATTTTACAGATGAGGAAACTGAGACCCAAGAAGTTCATATGACTTAGTAGACATTTAGCAGGGTGAAGCTGATCACTGAACAATTCTGCTTCATTTAAATCCAAATCATGCACAGATCAAGACATTGCCTTTGATGTCATTGGTCTTCTTTAAAAATAAAGAATGAACATCAACATCAGCAAAAGTAGAGGAGCCTTTTCTAAGTGAGGCTCAATGGGACTGCTTCAGGAGGAAATCGTTATTGGGCATTACCTGTTCTTTCTCTGGTACATGCTTCTGACAGAGGATATACAAGATGGCAGCTGTTCAACTGGTAGTTAGTGAGATTGAGAAAAAATGGGGGTGACAAGCCAGGGTGGCAGGCAGATTGGTAAGTGTTCTCTACAGAAATGGATATATTAGGAGGAGAGTTGAGTTAGGGAAAAAGATAAGAAGTTAAGTTTTGAACTTGACTTTGAGATGACTTTTGGACTATGCTCTGGTTCTGTAATCAGAGAACTTGGGCTCACATACTGGATCTATCCCTCATTGCCTGTGTGACCCTGGCAGGCAAGTTCTGGGACTCAGGTTCCTCATCTGTAAAATGGAAGCTTCTGAGATCTTGCAATTCTAGATCTATCATACTATTTATGATTCTTAGGTACATAGGCTACAATTTCTGGTGGACTTTAGTTATCCTAGTATTTACACCAAATTGGAAGCCAAACTAGAGGATTTAAGACCAAGTTCCAAGAAGTTGGAGAGACTCTTTAGCCCTTTTCTGAAGGGGAACAATTCTAGGTTTGTTTCGAGAGAAGGGGTTAAAGGGAGCAGCTAGGTATCTCAATGGATTGAGAGCCAGGCCTAGGGTTGGGAGGTCCTGAGTTCAAATCTGATTTCAGACACTTCCTAGCTGGTGACCCTGGGCAAGTCTCTTAACCCTCATTGCCTGGCCCTTATTGCTCTTCTTCCTTGTAACCAATATACAATATTGATTCTATGCCAGAAGGTAAGGGTTTAAAAAAGAGAGAAGGGATTGATCTTTAGGTTCCTAGCTAAAGAGAAGTTAGAGTTGGAACTGATCCATATGTCAAAGGCTATTAGAGAAATCTTTCCAAAAATCTTTGATTACATCACTCATTTACTTTATAAACTTCAAGAATAAACTTGAGAATAGGAAATTGCATGATAGAATGGAAAGAGCACCACTTGGAGGCCAGAGGTCCTGAGTTCAAATCCTGCCTCTAATAATTTTATAGATGAAGAAAGGGAGGGCTGGGGAAAGAAGGAATATAACTCTCCTAGATGTCCTCCTTAAATGGAGACTCTAGGAAGAACCAAACAATCAGAGGAAGAGGTTGCAGGGGTGGAAGAAGAAGGGGAAGGGGAATCAGAAGTGGAAGTGGAAGCATTTATACTGCGCCTACTATGTACCAGGCTTTGGGCTAAGCACTTTTACAAATATCTCATTTGATTCCCACAACTACCCTGTGATATGGGTACTGTTATTACCCCCATTTTACAGTTGAGGCTAAGTGACTTGCCCAGGATCACATAGCTAGGGCACTTCGAGCATGGGAAGACCAGCGGTGAAGCAGAGGACTGATGTCCAGGGATAAAAGTGAGCATAGTAGGGAAATTCCAGAGAGTAGGAATGCATCCTGGAGTGGAATGGGGGAGTATAGAGAACCCTTCACTTCAAGTCAGGATTCCCTGAGGATTGAGGGGCTGGGATCTTGACCCTGATGTTTATTGGCTATATGATCTCAGGTCAACCACTTTTCCTCTGTAAGCCTCAATTTCTTCATCTGTGAAATGGGGATGATGATACTTCTCTTATCTATCTCACTGGGTATTCTGATAAAAAGTGCTTTATAAACCTTAAAAACACTGCAGAAATAGGAGTTATTCATTATTATTCATTATTAACAACTAAGTAAGTCATCACTTGTTCAATCACTGGCTCCATTTCCCAGGTGAGATAAATGAGGCAGAGAGACGCCATACCTTTTGACTTCAAGGTCACTTAAAGCTGCTGGGAGGTGGTGGTGGGTGAAGATAGATGGGGGAGAGAGGGGGGTCTGGAAGTCAAAGTCTGAATATATCTGAGCAATTTTTGTAGGTATTAGAGAAAGAATAAGTAGATAGGGAGACTGAAAATGACAGAAAACTGAATAATCTCAGAGGCAGATTCCTAGAAAAGACAGGAGGGATAGGATTGAGGGTCTTGGCAAAGTCTTCCTCTTCCTTGGACAGGAAGAAGAGGCTGTGTTGAAAGAGGTATTTACATTTATATATTTCAAATTGTAGCTGTATGTAGTCTTAGCTGACATCATGCCTTGGGATCAGTCCTCTCTACCTCTAAACCCCTTTTCCTCCCAAACCCCCAGTAACAGTTATTTCTGGTTGTTTAGGAATGGAAAGAATCTTGTGCTCTGGTAGTATTTGGCTTTCTTAGTACCATCTGTGTATGGGCTGAAAGTTATGTCCTACTCCCAACAAGGAGGAACCCCCCCCATCAGCAGAGAGTCAGGGATGGTTAGGTTGGGACTTGGGGTGGTAGTTCCACCTTGGAACTAGGACTTCCTAATAATAAACATAGCAATAGCACAAAACCCTTTATTCTCTGTGAGGGAAGCAGGCGTAAGGATTCATTTTCCAATTTTGCAAAGGAGTTAAATGGGTCCCAGAGTTGGAGGCGTGAATTCCCTGGGCTCTCCAAGCTCTTGTCAGAGCCTAGAACTGCAGACAGATTTCTTGACTCTCTGTCCAATGAACCCCATGCTCCCCACTACAGTAGGAGCCAACTGGAAATTATGAAAATGGGACTCCTAGTTTAATAGTCAAAGGGACTGATACCCTCACTTGTGGGGAAAGACAAGAGACCACTGCCCACTTCTCCCTCCTCTCCTCCAGCCAATCACCTCCTCTTTCTCCTCCTACCACAAGAGGGCTCTTGGTGAAATATGCAATTGTCAGTAGATGGTGGAAAGCTGTGAAGAATGGTCCTTGCCATCAGGAAAGCAGCACAGAAATCCCCTGTAGAGTGGGTGCGGAGCAGGAGGGAGAAGGGGAGGAAGACTCAAGGACTGTTTGGCCAGATAGAGGCAGAAGTAGTCTTAGGAAAGGGGTATTTCCAGGTGGTCTGGGAGGATGCTCAGACAAGGGATACAGGCATTCTGGGCTGGCCATTGGCTGGACCAGTTGGCATCCCAAGGTCACTCCTAGCCCACGGCTCTTGGCCAGGAGGGTCCATGTGATGATGCTAATTCAGAACCAGGGGTGGGGGGCCCAGGCAGCGGGGATTCATTAGTGTAATCTCTTCCCCGTATCTCTGGTGTTGCCATCGGCCAAACAATAAAAGACACAATATTTACACAACTTACTTGAGGAAGCAATATCAGGCCATTGATTTTCTGTCCCTCAGATTTTCACAGTCTGAACCTTAATGGTTTTTAATCATAAAATATTAGAGCTGCAGGGCACTTAGCGGAGCCACAAGGTAAGTAATGGGTCTTTGCCTGCCTGTTTCCCTCTCCCTGGTGGCACCTTTCCGTCCCCTGTAAGCTGGCATTGCTAAGGAACAGCAGAGGAACAATTTGGCATAAGACAAAAAGTGCCTGACTTGTGGTCAGCAGATCTGGCTTCTTTTCCTCAGCAGATGCCTGGGAAAGTAAGCTTCAGTTTCTTCCTCTGTAAAATGGGGAGAAACTACTTCAAATAAAGCAGTGAAAGCACTTTCTAAGTCTTGTACAATAGTAGTACCAATCCCTGTAGCACCTTCAGGTTTGCAATGCATTTTACATATACCAGCTAATTTGATTCTCACAACAACCCTTTGATAGAGGTGCTCTTATTAACCTCACTTTACAGAGGAGGATTCTGAGGCTGACAGGAATTAAGTGGCTTGCCCAGGATCACATAATTAAGCAACTGTCTGAGACAGGATTTGAACTCAGGTCCCCCTGACTGACTACAAGTCCAGCACTGTATCTACTGAGTGCTAGAGAGCTTTATAGATAGTAGTAACTTGAGCATACTTAGATGGATCCACGATCTCATAGGTTGCAGGATTAGAGCTGGAAGACACTTTAGAATTCACTCCCCTCCATTTTATCGTTGAGGAAACCAAGGCACAGAGCAGTTAAATGATTTGTCTAGCTAGTAAATGTCTGAGTCAGGATTTGAATCCAGGTCCTCCATACTCCAAATCCAGTGCCCTCTCCACTATGCCATATTACCTCAGATGTGGGGTACTCCTTCCAGTGATTCAGATCACAAAAAATCCATACTTATTTTTCATGGCTCTTTGCTAGGTCTTTCTTTGAATCCTTCACAGAAGATCCACCCAATGTACTAGATATTTTCCTTTGTTTCTTAATATTTTGCAGGTTACAGAGGCAGCATGGCCTTTGAATTAGGAAGACATGGGTTCAAATCTTGCCTCTGACACATACTCTATATGTCACCATGGATATGCCACTCACCCTGTAAGTGCTGAGGGAAACTCTCTAGGTCTATAAGTTATGGAATAGTTGTTAATCTCCATCAGTGGTGGGAATTTCCAAACCTACATGGATAAAATAAAAGGTCTGGGTTAGAAATAACAAAAACCAATGTGTCGTATTCAGGGATCTTTTATCTCTTGCTCTTGCCCTGTGACCAGCCCACCTCTTTTGCCAGTTGTCTGTGTCATTGGTGATGCCTTTTACATTTCTTGCATGAAATCATAAATTGTCAACCTAATTACACCCAACATGCACCAATGAAACTTTGATACTTTTGGGATCATGGTGTTCCATGTCACAGAGCATTGACAAGAGGATATTGTTGTTAAAAAGATGAGTTTTGGTGCCAGGGAGCAGCTTGGGAGTCATTGAATGGATCATACAGTTTTCCAGATGTGACCAATCCCAGGCTTTTCTTTTTCAATTCTGAGCCCAGCTCATTGACCATCTGCAGAACCTTTTCAAGATACTTTTGGATTAACTTAATGAATTGTCCATTCAAAAGCAAGTCATTTTCTGGATAATATGTGCTTATCATTCTTGAATGGATTACTTCATCTGACCTCTTTTGAATCGACTCATTGAGGAAGGTCTGTAGTTTTCTAGGAATCAAAGAAATCATGATGTATCATCCATGAACATCTATTTCATGGTATCTAGAGAGCCTCACCCCCTTTTTATTTGTATTCTGCATGAGACTTTAAAATTTCACTTTACGGAAACAATTTTTTGGGGGATGGACTGTGAAAAAAAGTGGAATTTTGTATTTTACACATTTCTCAGTTAATTATATGATTGTGAATATATGTCTGCTCTAGAAAATTGTTTATGCAAACTTGCTTGTTTTCTCAGATTTTCATCATGGATATTTATGATGTGGACATAGACGATTTAAAAATAAGAATTTGATAAAAAGTAGAAATAGTGATTAGTAATTGCTGATATCTTCTGGGCATTATGTTTTTTTTTAAAGAAGTAATATGTAGTAATATGGTAATGAGCTTTTTCATTCTTTGGAATTCCCTCATTGAGAAGTCTTGAAAATAAATATTTGAGTGACTTAAAAATGTTTATGCTTCCAGTCTGGAGGTATATATATATATGTATANTTTCGGGGGATGGACTGTGAAAAAAAGTGGAATTTTGTATTTTACACATTTCTCAGTTAATTATATGATTGTGAATATATGTCTGCTCTAGAAAATTGTTTATGCAAACTTGCTTGTTTTCTCAGATTTTCATCATGGATATTTATGATGTGGACATAGACGATTTAAAAATAAGAATTTGATAAAAAGTAGAAATAGTGATTAGTAATTGCTGATATCTTCTGGGCATTATGTTTTTTTTTTTTAAAGAAGTAATATGTAGTAATATGGTCATGAGCTTTTTCATTCTTTGGAATTCCCTCATTGAGAAGTCTTGAAAATAAATATTTGAGTGACTTAAAAATTTTTATGCTTCCAGCCTGGAGGTATATATATGTATATATATATATAATAATATATAGCTATATTATATATATTATATGATATTATGTAGCATATTATACATATATATAATCCACATAATGCCAAGAGATTTAGAGGAAGTTCCCTAGCATATCTGGTGAAACCCCTGTGAGGACTGATGTGTGGAATAAAGGAGAATCTTAATGGTAGTCACTGGCATCATTGCAGAGAGTACTCACAGTGATGACATCACACAGATTCATCAAAGCAGCAGAGTATTTGGTCAGGTCTGCCTGCTTTTTCTGACTTCATATTCTTGACCACCATTTCCACTTTCTCATCTCTCAGATTGGAGGCTGATTGTTTTTTTAGCTTCTATTATTATTTTATTATTTATATTTTTAGGACTTATATTTTTATTAGTTTTTGCCAATTACATGTAATAATAAATTTCCATACAAGTTTTCCCAAATTAAATGATTGAACTTATCTCCCTTCCTCCCTTCTCTTCCCCCTCTTGGTGCAGGCAGGTGATTTGATCTGGGTTATACATGTAAAATTATGCAAACCACATTTCCATATTGTTCATTTTTGTAAGTGAATAATCTTATAAAACCAAAACCCCCAAACATAAACCCAAATAGACAATTGAAAAATCATGTGTTTTCATTTGCATTCTGACTCCAACAGTTTTTTCTTTGGAGATGGATGGCATTCTTTGTCATAAGTCAGAGGCTGAATTGTTGATTACAGTTGTGATGATACCACTGTCACTGATAATGAAAATATGGAAATGTTGGCAAATCTGTTCCATTTTGCATGTGTTTGTTGTCTTCCAGTTTCACCTGCAAATGTTCTCAGATGATTTGGTATAACTGAGTCCCACAGCAGGTTTCTCTAGCTTTTATATCCCTTCTACCATCTTTTGGTGTTTTGTGAGGTGACAATGGTCGTAATCTTCTGTCATCTTTTTCTATAGTATTTTTTAAATAAGCGGATACTTTAAATCAGGATTGCTTGTAGTAAACCTGCAGCAGTGTGGTGAGAAATGTTTGACAACTGGTTCTCTGAAAAAAAAGTATTCACAACACATCTTTAAACTAAATCTGTATTATTAATACTTTCTCCATCACTTTATTTTTTCTCAATTTTAAAATATTTTTTCAATTACATGTAGAAATGATTTTTGACAGTTGTTTGTTTGTTTTTGACTTTTTAGAATTCAGATTTTCTCCTTTCCTCCTTCCCTGAGGTTGTGTATTATTTGATATAGGTTATATCCCTAATTTCATGTGATACATAATTCCATATTGTTCATGTCATAATAGAAGACATATCATGCACACAATAGAAGTCTGATGAAGGAGGTATAGTGGAAGATGGTAAACTTTGATTTTCATTCAGACTCCAAGAGTTCTTTCTTTGGTTATGGAGAGCATTTTCATCATGAGTCCCTTGGAGTAATCTTGAAGGCTTGCTTTGTTGATAATGATCATCTTACACTATTTTTGTTACTGTACACATTGTTCTCCTGGTTCTGCTCATTTTGTATCATTCCATATAGGTCCTTCTGTTTTTTTCTGAACTTATACTGCTCATCATTTTTTAAGGAGCAATAGCCTTCCATTACAACCATAATACCACAACTTGTTCAGCCATTCCCTAAGTGGAGGACAACTCTTTAGTTTTCAATTTTTTGTCACTACAAAAAAAGTTGCTAAAATATTTTGGTACAAGTAGGCCCTTTCCCCTTATCTCTAATTTTTAAAATACAGACCCAGTAGTTCTCCATCAATTTCTTAAATCTTGACGATTAAGAGCCAATAAGTCAAGCCCCAATCTGCAGCATTTGCTGATTGCCAAAGATGTAGATACTTGCACTAAAAATTTAACAACTGACTCCAGCAGGTATGACCTATCTCCAGCCTGTTCCTGCCACCATGTCTATGCTTGGCGAAGAGATCAAATATTTTCTGGGTGAGGTGGTTTCTTGGCTCTTTTGGTCCCCTTGTTATGGCACCCGCTTTATCTCTCATAAACTCCTCTAAGAATTGGTAATAATCAGCATCAGTGTTTTTACTTTAATCCCCCCATCCCCACTTTTCCTCCCAAAGTCTACAGCTTGTTTGAATTTACTCATGTTGGAATTATTGTAGTTGTATGCGGTGCCCTCTCCTCTTTATCCTTTCTTCTAATTGGATGTTGATTTTGACCTTTGCTCTAGCCAGCTGAGTGCACACAGACAGCTGATGTTGAGATGACTCCAGAAACCAGCTGCTTCCTGTCTGTTAAGATATAGACAATTTCAATTTTTTTGTGTGATGCTGTTCCATGCTTGCCACATCCATCACCTTCTGACTCTCTTCTTAAAGAAACATATTCATGATATAAAGGCATGAGGCTTTTGAATAATCTATATGTCCTTGTCCTCTCTTTAAAAAGTTTTATTGATGTCTTTTGTTTTTACACCACAGTAATTTCTCAATATATCACCTCCCTATGCCACAACTGAACCCTCTATTATAAAAAAGAAAAATGGTCCCATAAATCCACCAAACAAAATGGCCATGTCTGATGGTATACACAGCATCCTGCTTCCCTAACCCCCCACTTCTTTTTGGGCAAGAAAGGAAATATTCTGCATCATCTGTTCTCTAGAACTGAGATTGGCAATTTACAATTAATCCAAGTTCAACTTCATATTTATTTCTTCTTAACAGTGCTATGGTATGCCATTACATTCAGGAACCAGCTGAGTGACTTTAAACAAATCACATCACTTTTCTCCGCCTTAGTTTTCCTCATCTGTAAAATGAGAAGGTTGGCAAGATGACTTCTAAGGCTCCTTTCAGTGCTAGACTTAAGATCTTATGGTCCTATGACCACAATTTGTTCAGCTATTCCTCAGCAATTGGTCACACTCTTTATGTTTTTTTGCTCTTACAAAAAGCACTACTATGAACATTTTAGTATATTTGGCACCCTCTCTTTCTGTCATTGATGTTCCACTTAGTGATGAGATTTTTGGATATGAATAATTGACTTTTCCCACAAAATTCTAAAGTGTTTTCCAGACTGATTGGATTGATTTACACATCTATCAACAATATTAGTATATTTTGGTCTTTGATTTCTAAATTCTGAAAGACATTTTCTAGCATATTTTTGAGCATCCTCACATATGCAGAACATATATTGCTCTAGTTTGTTGGATCTCATCCAGCTCATCACAAAATTTCTCTTTTTCTCTATCACTTGAAACAAACATTAGCCCTAAACTTCAATGGTCCTTTGGGTAGTTTCTTTGTTCACTCCAGTCTCAAGCATCACATGGCAAGAGGATCAAAGGTCTCAAGAAATGATGCTTCCTGTTGACTCTGGGTGTCCAATGAGACCAATTTCAAGAGGTCCTTGACTTACCTCCCTTTAGGAGAGCTCCAAAGCAGCTGCTTCTTTTCTAGATCTTTTGGTTTCACTGTTGTGGGGAATGTCAGTATGGATATGGTCCAGTGAGTTCCTCCTGGAGTATGTCTGCTTCTTGGCCACGGGACAAAGATCTCACCTTTAGAGTGCCAAGTTAAGTCGAATGCTTACAGGCAGGCTGACTAGAGTGTGATTCTTAGCACTCCATTTCACCACCATCCATCCACTGGGGAATCAGAAAGGGGTAGCACCAGTCTCAGACCTATTTTATTTTTTTCATCTGTTTCGTGGAAGTTGCAGATGGGAGGAGGGGTGTGATGTGGGATATAATACAACAATATTGGTTCCCATTTAAGTAGCATTTTAAGATTTGCAAAGTGCTTTAAACACAGGATAGAGAGCTAGAATGATTGATGAATATTCATGAGGGTAACCCCTGACTCCACAGGAGTTTGTACCTTATCTGCTACAGCAATCAAGGAGCATTTATTAAACACTTACTATGTAGGCATAAGCTTCTTGAGAGTCTTACAGGGAAGACGACATGCAAACAGCATTTTTATACCAAAGTATAGACAGGGTAGATGGAAGGTAAGGGGCAATGAGGTGGCAGATTGGTTAATGCACTGGACCTGGAGTCAAGAAGACCTGAACTCAAACCTCAGATACTAGGTATGTGACCCTGAGCAAGTCAATCAACTCTTTTTGCCTTAATCCACTGAAGAACAAAATAGCAAACCACTCTAGGATCTTTGCCAGTAAAGCCAGTATGGTCTAACAGTTGGGTACAACCAAACAATAAAGATGAAAGTTAACCCCCAAGGGAAGGCACTAGGCTAGCACATGTGTAAAGTACTCTGGCTACCTTTGTCTATCTTGATATAAAAATGTCAAAATTTATCAAAAAAAATATAAAAATTCTACAGCCCTCTAATATCTCAGAGTCACCCAGAACCAGTTGGCTTCCTGAATTGAGTTGGTTTCTTGGGATTCAGCCACCCCTTTGTCGGTATTCTCTTCCATTTTATTATTTTTTAATTGATTAATTCAGAGAATTTTCCCATGGTTACAACATTCATGTTCTTTCCCTCCCTTCCTCCCACACCCTTCCTATAGCCAACGCGCAATTCCACTGGGTTTTACATGTGCCATTGATCCAGACCTATTTCCATATTATTGATATTTACACTAGGGTGATTGTTTAAGAGTCTATATCCCCAGTAATATCCTGTGGATATTCTCAAGGCTAAAATGGGGCCCAGGGATGGCAGTGAGATGGAGAGAAGCCCAAATCCAGTAGTCTTTCATTGTCAATGAGTATATCCAATCATTTCAATTACTATCAATAAACCTTGTTGCTGGATCCACTTAGGGGATGGCTTTACTCTTTGAAATCCTTGACTCTGACTTGTAGGACTCCAGGATTCTTTGCTCAGGAGCTAAGCTTCTGAGAGTGTACGTCTCCAGACTTAGCTAGGCTGGTCGTAGTCTGTCAGCTGGACTATCACTGAGCCCTTTTGATCCTGGTAGAAGCAACCAAAGCTTGTGTTTCACTGACACAGCCTTTAAGAACTCACCGTCGTGTCCACACCACGAAAGGGAATATTGCATAGAATATAGCAGAGGCATTGTTACTGCAGTGAGGAAGACCTTGGCTCTAATCCTGCCTCAGATATTAATGAACCATATGGCCCTGGGCAAATCACCTTAATCTTTCTGTGCCTTAGTTTTTTCATCTGTAAAACGAAAACCTTTTAACTCCTTTCTATATCTAAATCTTTACTCTAGGACGAGGCCTTGGAGGAGAGCTTTTGTGTAGCTCCTATGATTTTATTATGATCTCAGAGGAAGCTGACCTCATTTCTTTTCCCCTTGGTCTGTGTCACAGGGGGGTTTGGCCTTTGTAGAGAACAGGATCTCCAAGCTCCCATCCCTCCCCCAGGCCAATGCTTATCTTGCTTGTCAGATAATCCCTAGGGAGCCAGTGGTTCCCACTTATTTCATCACACCTGAAGAGCCGGGGATGGAGATGGGTTACAGGTATCAGAGGAATACAAGATCAAGATCACTGAATTTCTGAGTTGGAAAAGACCTCAATAACCATCCAGTCCAATTCATACCTGAAAAAGAATCCTTGCTGTGACAGACCCCCAAAAGTGCTCATCTAGCCTTTGCTTGGAGGCCTCCAGCGAGGCAGAACCCACTGCCCCCTAAGGTAGCCCCTTCCACTTTGGAACTGCTCTAATTGCTAGGAAGTTTTTCCTGACATTAAGCTTAAATCTGCCTGTTTGCAACTTTCCTCCATTGCTCCTAGTTTTACCCTCCAGGGCCAAACAGAACAAGTTTAATTTCTCTTCCACACTACAGCTTTTCTAAGTACTTGAAGACAGTTATCTTGTTCCCCCTGAGTCTTCTCTTCTCTAGGCTAACAATCTCTAGTTCCTTCAACCAATGCTCATTTGGCATGATCTCAAGCCCCATCTCCATCTTGGTTGTCTCCCTCTAGATGTTCTCTAACTTATCCGTGTTTTTCTTAAACTATGTTGTCCAAAACTGAATGCCATATCACATATGTGGTCCAACCAGGATTGAGGCTTTTTCTTTTTTTTACACACACACACACACACACACACACACACACACACACACACACACACACACACTATGTGTGTGTATTCCCCCCTCCCTCTCCTCCTCCCTCTCTCTCTCTCTCTCTCTTTCTCTGTCTCTCTCTCTCTCTTCCTCCCTCCCTCTTCTCTCTCTCCTCCCTCTATTATATTTTGTCCTCTCACAGCCCCCCTCTCCTTCCATGGAACAATTTAAAAAGCCCTAAACTACCCCTCCACAACAAACATGCATAATTTAGCTAAACAAATTTCCATATTGGCCATGTCTAAAAATCCATGTCTCATTCTGGATTTTAAGTCAATCACCTCTCTGCCAGGAGATGGTGTCAGGATATGATTCATCTTCAGTCCTCCAGAATCATGGTTTATGATCACATTAGTCAGATTTATAAAGTCATTCAAAGTTGCTTTTCTCTCTAATGTTATTTTATAGTGTAAATTGTTTTTCTATTTTTGCTTACTTCACTCTTCATCAGATCATAGAAATCTTCCCAATGTCCTCTGAAACAGTTCATTTTGTCATTTCATAAAAGACAATAATACTTCATTGTATTCATATACCACAATTTGATTGGCCATTCCCCAATAGGTGGGCACCCTCTTCACATCCAGCTTTGTCTATTATGAAAAGAGCTGCTGTAAATATTTTTGTCCATATGACTTCTTTCTGCTTTCTTTGATCTCTTTGAGGTATAGTCCTAGCAGTAATTGTGCATAGCTCCAAATTGCTTTCCAGAATGGCCAGACCAATTCAGAGCTCTACCAATCATGCATTAGTGTGCCTGTTTTCCTGCATCTCCTCCAACATTTGTCATTTTTCTTTTTTCCCCCTTCTGCCAATCTGTTGAGTATGAGGTGCAATCTTAGAGTTGTTTTAATTTCCATTTCTTTAATTATTAGTGATTTGGAGCATTTTTATTGATAGCTTGAATTTCTGCCTCTGAAAACTGCCTGCTCACATAATTTGGCCATTTATCTAATGGAAAGTGGCTCTTAGTCTTCTAAACTAGTCTTCCTTTAATGCAGCCTAAAATCACTTAGTTTCTTTTGGTTGCCATATCATACTATGAGCTCATATTGAGCTTGTAGTCCACTAAAGCCCCCATTAAAACCACTCAGTGCAGTTATGAGTGGGTATAAAATTCACTTTCTAGAGAACCAAGTTTATTGGAGCATTGATGGAGTAGTCCTTCATTTCTGGGTCAATATTGGCTCTGGTTTTGGTCTCTTGATGGTCCAGGTCAGGACGCTCTGACTCAAGTTCTCTCTACCCCATAGGTGGTTTCAGTGGTAGCTCTGGTGAAGACAGACTCTGAGGTGGAACAAGAGGTAAGTGGTTGAGGTGGTGCCAGGTTAGGTGGTCCATTTTGGGGTCATTGCTATGATTTTGTTTTTTTCAACCTCTAAAAAAACAAAGTCCTCAACACTAGGTTCTGGGGGTGGGAGGGAGGGGGGAAGTCAATAGCAATGGATTACCCAGCGGCTGAGGCTGAAAAAAAAATGGAAGGGAGATAAAGATAATTAAAACTGATTCTGACTGTTTCTGGAGAAATCAATTTCATAACTCTGTTTTGTTTTAGAAAGTGTTTCTCTGGTTGGGCTTTCTGGGTGCCTGGGGAATGAAGGGGTTTTAGAAGGGGATAGGAGAGTCAAGCAGTTTGTGCTAGCTTTTCTTTTCCAGTTCCTCTCTCCTCCCATGTAAATCACCTTTGATCCTTGGAGGTGCAGCAGATGGTAAGTGTTAAGGAAAGGCTAATACTGAGTCAAACTTTTAACCATCCCTTCTCCTTGTTCTAGACACCAAATGGAGTCAACTTATAAAATCTGAATTTAGATCTTTCTGATTAGACTATAGCTCTACTATAATATAATGCTACTATAGTAGCATTTACTATGCACCACTGCCTATACGCATACATTTTTGGGTATTTTTTTATCTCTTCCCTAATGTCACTACTGGGAGCTCTTTGGAAACCCTGGGCTTTGTGGGCCATAAAAAGGGGGCCACCCCCATGGACAGTCATGTGCTGGAAGCAGCTGATAAATGGTGATGTACACATGTGTATAGGTGAGGTCTGAAGTTAGGGAACAACAAGGGAAGTCTGTTGCTTCCAGCCAAGCTTTATGGATTTAGGTTGGGTCTCTTTGTAGTATCAGAAGTCCTCATGGGAAGCTATTTGCCCAGGTGTCTTAATCTGCTACTTCTCTTGAGATCTAGCCTGGGTAGGAAAGTCTGACACTTAAATGGACTCTCTGGGAAGAAATAGTTTTGTCTGGAGGTAAGGTCCCTGGAGAGAGTTCAGAGAGTAGGAAGTCAGTCCCTCTCCCTGATCCCCCTATAAAAAACATCTGAGAGCAAGCTGACCCTTGTTTCACTGGCCTGTGATCATTAAAGTGGGGGAGTCAATCAGAGGTGTGTATGTGTGTGTGTTGAGGGAACGGGGAGAAGAGACTCAGGGTAGGAAGAATGGAAGAGTTTCTGCTGGGCTTACAGTATCCAAAGGCCCACAGACATTTAAGGAATGGCAGGAGATTCATTGAGCAGATCCCTGGATCAGAGCCTATGTAAAGACTTGCCAATTAAGCATCCAGACCCTTTTCGGGTCCTAGCCAGATCTTACTGGGGCTAGGAGGAATGGGGATAATAATTCCCTCAGACCAAATTACAGGGAGAGGTTTTTTCCATGAAGGGGAGGAAAGATATTGATTAAGATTAAATCATTTCAAAGTGCTTTGTAAATCTTGAAGCACTATGTAAATGTGATCCATTATTAATTACTGTAATTAATCTAATGGACTGGGTTATTGAATCATGAACTCAGTAGAGAGACAGTGTCTCAACTTTGGAAAGCTTGCTAGATGTGGGGAGAGAAGACAGGTTCAGATCCTGGCTCTGCTTCTTGTCTGAGTGACTTTGGCCAAGTCCTTTCACCTTTTTGAATCTCAGGTTCCCCATCTGTAAAATGAGGAGATTGGACCAGATGACCTCTTTCTAACACTAAATCTTTGGCCCTAAAGTGGAAGAGACTTTAGAAACAAACACTGTGTTCCAACCTCTCATGGAATTCTTTCCCGAGACCAATGAGAAGCAGTTAACTCGCCATCCTTCAGTCTGTTGTAGATAGTAACTGTACCTTTTTATTTACACATTATTTCCCCTGTTAGAATGTTATAATTAAAGCTTCTTAAAGAAAGGGAGTATTTGCAGCCCCCCCCCCCCCCACTTTGCAACTAGAGTGCTTGGTATAGTGCCTGGCACAGTAATCAATCAATAAATACTTGTGGTTTGATACAGCTTCTGCTTGAGAATTTCTTCTCTCCCCTTCACGTCCCTTTGATGGGGTGAAAATCCTGTATTTAACATCAGGAGGTGTAGGTTCAAATCCAGACTGCCACAGATTTACCCAGAGAGCTCCTTTCCCTTCCTGTGCCTCAGTTTCCTCATCTGTGAAATGCAATTGTTGGGCGGGGGATCACTAAGGTCCGTCTAGTTCCTGAATTCTGTGTTCTGAGGACCAGCTCTGAGGACCAGCTCTGAGGCCTCGCGAAGCCGGGGCCCAGCCTTAGAGTTTATTCGGGGTGTTGGGCTTGGAGCTAGCGTGGTTCGCCCCACAACTCAGTGTCGGGTTGTAGTGCCTCCTTTCTGCGGTAGATGGCGGTGTTGGCGAACTTGAAGAAAGCCTGGTGCCCACAGCCGTAGTCTGGGGCGGTCTGCCCAGGGGGAAGGGAGGGAGGCGCGGGTTAATTTCTAGCTTGAGTGGTGCTTGGGCAGCCGGGTCTCCAGAACCCTGGTCGCTCTTCCCTTTGGGTGGGTCCTCCCCAGCCTCAAGCTCTCCTGCAGGGGAGCTGTGGGACTGGAGATAGGTGTCCAGTTGCAGACAAAATCTCTGGCCAGTTCTAGGGGCGATGTTAGCTCTCTTTGAGCCTTCCATCCACCCCCTCACTCTTTAAAGCTTTCTGTTTTCTTCCATCCCTATTCCTACCCTTCATCCACCCTCGTCCCCATTTCTAGTCCTCTTTCTTTTTCTTCTCGCTCCTTTCCTTCCTCTCCTCTTCTCTCTTCCCCGTTCCTTCTTCTTTCTCCTCTTCCTCTTTCTCCATCTTCTCCTTCCCTATCTCCACTTTCCTGTCGACTCCTTCTTTCTCCCTCCTCCTTCTTGACTTTCCTATCTTCCTTTTCTTTCCCTCCCTTCTTCCCCCTTTCTCCTTCCTTCTCCTTCTTTCTCCTTCTCTCCCTTCTTCCCCTCCTTCTCTCTCTTTTTTCGACCTCCTCCTCTTCTCCTTTTCTCTTCATCTTCCCTCTTCTTTCCTCTCTCCTTCTCTTACTCCCTTCCTCCACTCTTCCCCCTTCTTCCTTTTCCTTCCCCTTCTCCTTGTCTTCCTTCCTTTTCCTTCTTCATTCTCTTCTTCCCTTCTGCACTTTTCCTTCTCCTCTTCCTC